>NW_026267446.1:249616-254653 GCF_000697945.3 Frankliniella occidentalis
GAGAGCACTGCCGCTGTCAACATTGACATCACTGTCGACGGAGACGCGACGACCGAGTCTACTGAAGTTACCACTGAGGCCGAAGAGCTGACTACCGCTGATGTAAACATCGACATTACTGTCGGCGGAGAAACTACTACAACTGAGGCCGCGGAGGAGAGCACTGCTGCTGTGAACATCGATATAACTGTCGGCGGAGACACCACAACCACAGAGGCCGCAGAGGAGAGCACTGCCGCTGTCAACATCGACATCACTGTCGGTGGAAACGCTACAACTGAGGCCGCTGATGTAACTACAGAGGCCGCAGAAGCTAGTGCGGAGGATTCTGAGGAGGACGATAACTCGTCGTCATCGTCGTCGTCGTCGGAAGAGAGCGCTCCCTGGGGCAAGGGATGGCCGTGGATGGCTCAGCCACCAAGCCGGCCCAAGCCACAGCCAAGGTACCCCTACCCCAGCCCTGTCGGTCCGACGTCGTGGGCCGGCCCGAGGAATCCCTCTTCTAACGTCCAGCACCACGTGATCTACCACCACGTCGCCGCCCCTACCAGCCATGTCAGCCACGTCTACCACGGCGCCCCCCTTCACGTTCCCTACGCTTTGGCGCACCCGGCCGTCGCGCCTCACTACGCCCCCGTCGCGGTTCAAACTCAGTCTCGCTCCGGCTCCCGTGGACGCCCCATCCCCTACTACCCCATCTGGACTCAGCGACAAGAGGTCGTGCCCTCCTGGGTACACGCCGGCCCCGCGGTACTGACCACGGGCGGACTTGCAACCGTCTACGAGAAGCGTGGCCCCTCTGGCCCTGCCATCCTCTCGGCTGGTAGCCCTACAGGCCCCGCTATCCTCTCGGCCACCGTCCCAGCTGGTCGCGACCCTCGCGGCCCCGCACGGCCTCGACAGGGTAGGCGCCCATCCAACGCCTGGTTCCAGCAACCCACCGTGTACTGAGGGGAACAAATTTCCCGAGAACGGCAATGTCAGATGACAATTATGGGCATGCCAAATGGTTGAAAATAAAGCAACAATTTTCAAACTGGTTACAAATCCTAACGGTCCAAAACCTCTCGCACAACTCTCACCAAGCATCTGATTGGATTGTGATTGTAGTCCAAGAAGCATTCTAATTTCCATTTCGAGAGCTTTTAAATAATTTCAAGCTCTTGTAGGTTCCTTACCTTTCTCTGTCCCTCTCCCTTTCACGGTCTCTTTCCCGGTCACGGTCTCTGCTGCTCCTCCTATCTCCGTACTCCCGATCTCTGCTCCTGGACCGGTCACGACCTCTTCTCCTGTGGCGATCACGATCGCGAGACCTGGAGCGATCTGAAGCAAAATGGAACTTTCATAGAGGCAAATCAAAATGGAAACAAATGACAAATTAGGTATTACAAACCTCTTCGTCCAGAGCCGTAACTCTTTGTTTCAACTCCATGAAGAGTATCTTGGAGGGAGCTGATAAGGATCTTACACCTGTCATCATTAGCAACTTTTGATTGCTTAATGAGAGAAATGGCTGTCACTAGCGTTTCAATAGCACTGGCATATTCACCTGAAAAATTAACTCAATATTAAAAAATCTCATCACTTACATAATTAGTTACGAACAAGAACAAGATATATAGCACTAACCTGCAGCAGCATCTGACACAGCACGAGCGATAGCTGAACTTGAAACAGTACGATTACGCCCCATGATTTCTTCAAATTCTGTCTCACTGATGGGTGGTGGACCATCTGGTCTGTGGTCAGGTGGTGGAGCGCCATAAGGAACCTACATGAACAAAAAATTATAAACATATTGAACTATGCATGAAATATGTAGAGTATCACAGGAGAACCTGAAGTACACAAAATTGTAAAGGTAGAAAGGTTCATGCAGCACAGGATAAAAATTTGTACAAAACAATTAGATGTTGCTTCTAGTTCAGAAAACATTGGTTCTAACATTCAAACAGTTCATTGCATGAACAAAGTCATAGAAAATAAAGCTTGCATCTCTAAATAATGAAAAAAAAAAACTGTAAGATATTGTGCATAATAATAAGGTTGACTTGATATGCAAAATAATACAGAATGCATGATAAAATAATTCTCCTTACGGTAGAGAGAAGTCAAGGTAGTCTCCTTTTCTACCTCCCATTAATTGGTGCAACTCCATGAACCTTTCTCATAAAAAAAAATTTCACCAAACAAAGTTATGTTGACAAGGAATAATTTTCTCTTGAAAAACTTACGCGATCACTGTTGGGCCAACCGCGTACCTGGGTTGCTGGAGGCGGTGGTCCATACGCATGGGGCGGCCCGTGAGGAGCCATTTGAGGGGGACCGTGAGGGGGGCCATGAGGAGGACCCTGCGGGGGCACTGGGTGGGCTGGGTGCTGGGGGTGAGGGTGAGGAGCGTGAGCGGGGTGTCCAGGGTGCGCGTGCGGGGGTGGACCTTGAGGCTGGTGACCGCCAAAGAAAGCTGGGTTCACGTGAGGGGCAGGGGGACCTTGTGGTGGAGGGCCTCCGTGAGGTGGCGGCGGACCGCCGGGACCTGCAACAAACACCAGTTAAGATCAAATAGAAGTTTGTGTAACTGCACAAAGACCTCCAATTAAACATGACTCAATCACATCAGAAGAGTACCATAGTAATTAAGGACACATCTTGCCAGAGTTGCTTCCTGAATATTAAGTTGCATCACCAAACCAGTACATATTGCCATTAAATAATTTTAAGATTCAAGTGTACATAAAAATATAGCTGGCAAAGACTTCTGATGGGGGTTGGAGGTAATCAAGTGTCAACTGGGCTGAATGCACACAATTGTGTACAGGTGAAAATAAAAAGTACAAATCTACTTCTTTTTTTTAAAAAAAGCACAGGTTGTAGTAAAAGCATGTGACGAAAGTAGTCATGCAAAATAGAAAATAAGTTGAAAGAGTTACAGGAGCGGGTAATATGGGAATAATACATTGGTACGGGAAATAAAAGAGGCAACAAAAATGTGTAACAAGAAAGAAGCAATGTTCCAAATGAAAGAATTACATGACATGTTAAAAGCCCATACAAACAGTACACAAGAAACCCAAACATATCAGTATCAAAGAAGGGAATGGCCAAAAGAGCCTGGCATGGATAGGGATCAGGACCACTATCACTCACCAGCCATCTGGCCGGGGGGTGGGCCCCTTGGGGGCGGACCCTGACCTGGGGGTGGCCCTTGCATTGGTGGGGGCTGGTGTTGTGGGAATCCCTGTGGCTGCCCATGGTGGGGCATGCCTGTCAACAGACGTAAATTATATTACGACAACCAGAGGGCCCGGCCACCGTCAAGTAATAATAATTGTCACCTGTGACCAGGATGGGACAAGCCACTTAACAAAAAGAGACCACGAACAAATCCATACGAGTGTATTAGGTATGTAATAAACGTTGACCTGAGAACCAGCCACCAAAAGACAATTTTCCAACACCCATGCACACCTGAAATGCGCACTCTGAAGATAGAAAAAGCACCACCTGTATTCTACTTTAATACAGCTTGTAACACTTGAGTTGTGAAAAAGGAGCATTTGGCAAGTGGAGGATATTGAGACTGGCAACTGGTGATGGCGAAAATTGACTCTTATCAGGAAGAGAATAATCAAGACTGATAGGGCTTTGATGATGTGAGCTTAAAACAATAGCAGCAAAATTTGAAGTTCTTTACCTGGTGGTCTGCTCCAATCAGGTCTGGGTGGTGGACCTCTCTGATCAGGTCCGGGCCCACCAGGCCCACCAGGACCTGGTGGAGGGCCTCTGGGAGGAACTTGGCCTGGTGGAGGAACTTGGAATGGCTGAGAAGAAACAAAAAATTGTCAGAGACATAGGCAAACAAATCTAAACAAACTGAAGGTTAAAGTTCTAACCGGGTAGTCATACTGGCCCACCATGCCAGGTGGTGGTCTCTGCTGTGGGGGACCTTGAGGACCTTGCTGAGGGGGACCAATTGGAGGAGGGCCTACAAACAACAGAAACGGTAACTGCAAACTGAACAGAACTAGATCTCAGATATAGTCAAAGTAAATGTTAGTCTTGCTGTACCTGACATGCCATTTGCTCGTGGTCCATTCCAATTGTTATGCTGGAAAGGAGGTGGTCCTTGATTGGGAGGGCCTTGAGGATGTCCTTGATGCCCCATCCCAGGTGGGCCAGGCATGCGAGGACCTCCTGGGCCTCCAGGTGGAGGCATACCGGGGGGTGGCATACGGCCACGGATGCCTTGAGGTGGACCCATCATCATTCGTGGCCCGCCAGGGTGTGGACCATGAGGTCCATGAGGCCCTCGGGGTCCATGTGGTCCTTGCTGGTGATGTCCTGAATTGGGGGTAGGAGCAGGTCGAGTCTTGGATTGAGATTCGAACTGAAAAGTAAAAAACACAAGAGGTTACAAATCTGAAAAAACAAGAATATTAAGTATCAAGGAACTGAACCGAGCTGAACAGATCATACTTGATTAAGAGCTTGCTTGGTGGGGAAAGTTACAACAGGACACTGTCCATGAAGCTCTTTTTTGCTGAGACGGTCCATGCACATACGCATACTTGCTTCAGAGCCAAGAGAGATGGCACAGAACCCTTTCGATTGTCCATTTGCTCTGTTTTCAAAAAATTTAACTTCAAGGAAATCATTTACTCCAATACTAAGAACTGCTTCTGTTATATCTTGGTCTGTAGTCCACTGCACATAGAAAAAAACATTAGTTTTTACATAATCCAACATAAACACGAAAAATCAGAAACTATGGATAACTCACCCAAGTCAGATTACCAACATACAGTTGGTAGCGTCTTCCGCCATGATTGGATTGAGAATTGTTATTGCCATGATGGTAAGATGGTCCCCCATTGTTTGGGGACCTTTCATTAGTCTGAGCTGGAGCAGTGGAACTGCTGCTGCTTGTATTCAACTGTTGAGTGGCAGGGGCTTCACCCTCACCACCACTTGACGGTGCACCAATGACGTCATCATAGAGGTCAACACCATCATTACCAAATTCATCCTGCTGAAATA
>NW_026267446.1:254703-256538 GCF_000697945.3 Frankliniella occidentalis
CTATCAAAAAATAAATGATTAAGTCCAATTTATGTGACGCATGATTGCCAAAACTACGAACACCTAAAGAGATCCCAGGTCCCAACACTTCAGATGCAACCACAAAGCAAACTATCACACTTGAGCAAACAGACAATGAAGGCAAGTATAAAGGGAACTGAGTAAGTAAGAATTGTCGCATTGGCAGCAAGTGGCATATAACATGGCCAAGCCCATCGCTGTTCTAGTGGGACTCCTCCTGGTATGCAGTGCGACTCAGGTAAGAAAAAAATCAAATGCAAGTAAAGACTAAATGATCCATTAGTAATTAAATCATAAAATGGTGAAGAAAGAAAAAGTGCAAAAGAGACATAAAACTTTTCAGGTTCTCACTTCAGACAGTGAGGGGGTGACACTAGTCCTTCTAGACAGCAACAATCAAACAACAGCCACATCAACTCTCGGCGGAGTACTTGGACAACTAGCTAGCAGAATTGGAATCAAAACTGTTGTATTTGCAACAAGTGAAGATGAGGTTGAAGAAGACACATCTGGAACAACTGTGCAAATAACCAACAGTGAAAATGGCCTTGAAATTGAGGTAATGCAGGGTGGCCCACGGAGCCTGGTTCACTTTTTAGTTATACTGTACCGTATGCATGAGAGAACGGTAAAAACACTGTCTGATGTTTTGAGGAAATACAGAAAACTTGGTGCAACTTCCATAATGAGAGGAAAAGTTCTCAGATTGAGGGTATCTCATCAAAAGATGCGGAAAATTATCAATTTCTTTGAGAAGACATACTCAAAATCTAAGAAATTTTCCTCAAACAATGAGAGTTTCTCAAATTTTCCCATTTTTTCCCCTAGAAAAATCAGACATTGCACTGTGTACACATTACCTGACTGCCAGAGACCATGAGATGTTATCGTTAACGACGGTAAGCAAAGAGTAGCCAGGACCAAATGATTACTAACGGATTGATGCCCAACAGGTTGAAGGCACCAACTCAACAGAAATTCAGGACGTGATTGAAGCCATAAGCACAGCAGCAGAAGACAATGGAAGCAGCGTAACTGTGACAGCTAACGAAACAACAGACGACACTGCCGACGAAGAAACAAGCACAGGAGGTTCGGGCAGTACAATAACCGCTGATATAACTATTACTGACACAACAACTGAAGCAGTTACGGAAGCCACGGACGAGGTAGCCACTGAGACCGCAGAGGAGAGCACGGCCGCTGTTAACATCGACATCACTGTGAGCGGAGAATCAACTACCACTGAGGCCGCGGAGGAAAGCACCGCTGGTGTGAACATCGACATCAGTGTCGGCGGAGAAACTACCACCACTGAGGCCGCAGAGGAGAGTACCGCCGCTGTCAAAATCGACATCACTGTCGGAGACGCGACAACTGAGGCTACTGAAGTAACCACTGAGGCCGAAGAGGAGACTACCGCTGCTGTGAACGTCGACATCACTATCGGCGGGGAGGCAACTACCACCGAGGCCGCAGAGGAGAGCACTGCCGCTGTCAATGTCAACATCACTGTAGACGGAGACGCAACGACCGAGGCTACTGAAGTTCCCACTGAGGTCGAGGAGGAGACTACCGCTGCTGTCAACATCGACATCAGTGTCGGCGGAGAAACTACCACCACTGAGGCCGCAGAGGAGAGCACCGCTGCTGTCAACATCGACATCACTGTCGGAGACGCGACAACCGAGGCTACTGAAGTAACCCCTGTGGCTGAAGAGGAGACTACCGCTGCTGTAAACATCGACATTACTATCGGCGGGGAGGCAACTACCACCGAGGCCGCAGAGGAGAGCACTGCCGCTGTCAATGTC
>NW_026267446.1:264603-275474 GCF_000697945.3 Frankliniella occidentalis
AAAATAATTTAAATTGTATTAAAAGCATAACATAATGAAAACTGATGCTGGGATGATGCCAAGAGAGGAGTAGAATAATGGTTAGCACGTGAGAGTGAGACTGAAGCACTTGTACTCCTGCATGTAGACATCAGAGTAAATTATTCCTGCACTGCACGCCTCAAGAGGTATGCATCAGCAACAAATATTCAAGCAGTAAATTTGTTCAAGCCGGAATACAATAAGAAAATCGTAATTTGGAAACAAGAAAAAAAAATTGTGGACAGCAAGGAAAAAAGTGTTTTCATTACGTGTAAGAAAATATAAGTACTTGGCCGGGTCAGCTTTAAGAGGCCAGAAATTAACTATTGAGTGAGTAACAAAGCTTTAGACAAAACAACAAATAACCGAGCACTGAAGTAGGTTACCAGGTAATTTTAAGCACTTTGAACATAATAACTGGAAGGGATAGTTCATCTATAATTCGTCATAAGGTAACTAAGAAATGATGGCCAAAGGTAGAGGAACCATCACGAGTAGGCGTAAGCCTAAAGCTGAAGGCCGAAGCAATATAATAAACAAAACAAGTCCCATGAAAATACTAGGGAAAATAGTGGCCGGTGAAAGTTCATATGAGCAAACTCAGCACTTCAAAATGTAAATAAACATATCGGTGATTGCACTGAAGAGGAAAATTATTTCGATCAGGTAAAGCCGGCAAGAATAACTCTCCGTCTATGCTAGAAACTAAACGACTGAGGACCACGCGCTGATGTAAATTATGAGTCAATTCACAGATCAGACCTTAACGTGCATCATAATGCAATCCTACGAACACAGTTTGAAATTTTACCTGTCCAAATCCTTCTTCTAAATCGTCGGCATATAAATCAATATCCACGCCATCCGCCATTTTCCTACGAATGCTGAAAATGGTGCGAAGCAGCACAGACGCCGCGATGGGACGCGAGGGCAACCGGAAGTTATGGTTATGAACGCCTGACGGAAGCTGGAGGATCAACCATCAACCACAGGCTGGCCCGTAAAAAAAAATCTCTATGAGTGGTTTCTTTTTCAAATGGAACACTTTCTTTTGACCCCGTAACGTCGGAAAAAATTAATATTTTTAAAAATTTCGCCGTTAAAGTTGTTGGAATGGATTCACGTATGTGTCTGAATGTTTTCCTGCGAATAGCACCCCAATAGCTATTCGCAGGGTGAACCACACCACCCACCCGCGTTTCTGTTATGTTTTCTTCTGCATCTATGATTGAAAATTGTGTTTCAGATTCTTCAAAGAATGCTTTAAATATGGCACAAACTGTGTCTTATCGTGTATTTTGCTCCAAAACTCTGTTCTGCTCTGAAGCGTCGTTGATGCTTTGACAGGGATTATTTCAATATACTTGGCTGTTAATCATATAATAATGAGTGATTCTGTGTTCGAACCTTTGGCTGAGGTGTTTCTCGGTTTCGATGGACACGCCGAGCATGATGATGTTTTTCTCCTATGCAGTAGAGTTATTATCAGGTGAGTTGTATTTTTTTTACATACATGCATATAAAATGTACTTTTGCTTAGAAAATCCATTTAGCTTTGCCTATGCCTTGACCATAAGCTTCGTGCTTTTGAGTAATGTGCACTTACCGCAGACAGTTTCTTTAACATAATAAGTTAGTGTACACTTCTGTACGTTTTATTGAGTAATTTTCAATTTTTTTTTATTGCCTATCTACTAAATGCATATGATAATTGACACTGTAACCGATGATTGGGTGGGTTATAAATAATAGAGTAACAATTATTTCTTTAATATTTTATTCGCTCCCAGGTGCTACTAGTCGCTACAATTTCTTAAACATTCATATTTTGCATATTTCGTCTGTTTTCTGCCACATTTTTAACTTGATGACTCTCACAGTATTTGTTATAAAATTCTTAGCTCTTTTACCTTTTTTAATGCAATTGCTGCTCTCTCTCCTTCTCTCTGTTTCTCTATCTACAGAGGACAGTCCTTTAAGGAAAGTGCATCCAATACTAATCAAAATGGGCCATGCAATGATGATGCCCTGCAAGACGCTATTCAAAGTGAAATAACTGAGTCTATTGGTGGTCTTTATGAAATTGAAGAGCCTGTGAAAGTAGAAAATTCAAAGAAGAAGCAGGTTAGTGGTATTTTGACAGTTAAGTCTTAATTCTATAGAATAATTCAGATTTGTCCTTAATTTTTATTTTATTTTATTTTTTACAGAAACCTGAAGAACCTGTCAGCTGCTACTGCAGTGCATCTCATACTGACAACAACTACTCTACTGACGAGCATGAAAGCATGCGAGGGGGTGTGCCTGCTGTCTTACATGGTAGTGATAGTGGCGCAGATCTCTCTGAATCTGGAGGACATTCATTAGTTGGCAGGGATGTAGATTGGGAGCGTTATTGGACTGTTAATGGGGAACGACTTATATGGGAGAGCTGGATTTCAAAGTATGGAAGCTACATTAATCCAGACTACCTTGTTAACTTGGATGGACAACAGCCCGCCATTGTGTCTGAAGATTCCAATGCCAATGAGGGGTGTGGACCGGAAGATCAAATCAATGATCAGTCTTCTTTGCACTCATTCCAAGGTTTGTTCCCATCCTCGAAGAAAGTTGAAAATGAACCAAGTTACAGCTTGCAGTCAAGCACATTCCAGCCCACAGATCCATTTCTTCTTCCACGCCGACATCATTCCTTTGGGCAAGACACTCCGCGTCCAAAATGTAATTCTCAAAATACAGTTAAGAGTGAAGGTCATCAAGGTCCTCAAGATGATGATGTTCTAAACCATGCAAATGTTGATATGCATTCAAATTCTGAGTGTGACCAAACTCAGAAGAGTCCTTTAGATTTGGTGATTGTTTCAGAAACAATTAATTTAGGAGGTGGCTGGTGCCCCCTCTCTCCTGATGAAACAGAAATGACTAACTCAAACAACAGTAAGACCAGTGAGGATGAATTACTTTTACTGAGTGGACACAACTCTGTTGGTGCAGACTCTTTTAATGGCAGCCTTGCCAAATCAACAGTTACAACGGATTCCATGACAAATGTAACAAGGATAACTATGTCATCATTTGACTTCAGTTGTGATATGGATGAATCAGCCAGAAGCACTTCTGTGACTTCATCAGAAAATGTATCTAGTCAAAGTTCCTACAACAGCTCAGAGTGTGATGCTGATCTGTATTGGCAGCAGCTCTGGAAGCAACATTTCAATGAGCAATATTATGCACATTATAATGCCTTTGTCGCATCTCACAAAGAAGACAATGTTAATGATGATAAGTCTCTTATCGTAAAAAATTCTGTAACCGACATATTTCAACCGTCTTTACCATCAAACATGCTTCCTCAATCAATTGAAGAAGATGATAGTAGTCATGATGAGAGCAATGGAGATCTTGATCATAGCTCATGTAAACCTGATTATTCTGAATATTTAACCAGTGCAGATGATGAGAATGCAAAGGATGGAACGGATTTTAATAAGGGTTCTACTTCAAAGATTTCGGGAAGCACAACAAAACAGAGAAGGAAGAGAACTTCAAGGGTTAAATCAAAACAACTGAATAGAAGTAGCAGGTACATATCCCTACTTTCGCATTTTTACAGCAGAAGTAATAATACAACTACTAGTCTATTGTTCTTATTCTATGCTTTATGTCTTTCATATTCTTACAGGATTATTAATTCTGTTGGCCTTCTCTTGCAAAGTCTGAAAGTCTCAGAGCCGATGCCGATGCAACCTACAGATCAAACCATGGACTCAGATGTCGCAAATCAGTTTCATGAACCTGTTATGGCTCCTGCTGGTGATGAAAGTAACAGACAGACAAACACCAATGCTTCATCCTCTACTGATAACCAGGTGTCTGGGGCTCAGGTCAATAATACATCAGAATTGTCTGCTTTCCTTGGTAAGAAAGCTTTAGGTGCTGGTGGTGATGGAGACCAACCTGATGAGCATCGTACCATTAATTTAAAAAGGAGGTAAGGCTGTTATGACAATTTGCATGATACAGTATAGAGTGTATTTATTGATTGAAGTTCTATTGTTTTGAATTTATTGTTATTAGAATTTAATTCAATTCTATTTTGCAGCCATGAGAGGGACCCTGATGAATCAGGTCTAGATAGAGCACGCGCGGCCTTTAACCTGATGGGTTATGTTTTCTCTGTGAAACGGAGGGCATCAGAAGACAGTGGCTCTCACAAACCGTTCATAAAGTCAGCTTACGTGAACTACATGAAGAGAAATATTCGTAATCAAAACCGCCAGCTTCATATCCACTTGACTCCTAAACCTTTAAATAACACACACATATATTTTGATGATGACGGCAATCAAATATTAAACTCAGTAAGAAATTCTTGTTAATTTTGCAATGAAAAAGCTCTTGCAAAACATCATTTTAACCTCTCTGTTTTTTTAATCTACTTTCCAGAAGAGTTCAGGGGAGAGGAAAGAATCTCTCGCCAACACTGAAGATGGGAGTGTTATAATTAGTGGATATCATTCAAGCTCTGATGAGGAAGTAACCATGAAGCAAATATTGCCCAGATCAAAACGACTTAGCTGTTCTGAAGTTAAGAGAGTTTCAAGTTGTTGTTGCAAAGATGGTTCCTCTGTTGTTGATACTGAATTATCTACAAATATCTCTCATGTGCCAGAAGATCAAAATTCTCAGAAAGAGAATGTCAAGGATTCTCAGGGGGGACTTGAAAATATAGCTGCAGTGAAAGATGCTTCTCTAGAGCTTATTGAACAGCCAATGGTACGTTTGTTACAACTTACACCTCTCTTCTGTGTATGTTGGTGCGTTATTGTAATTTTGGATGTACTTTCAGGCCCTTTCAACTCAAGATGAAGTTGACAGCTCTGACTATTGTGCTGATGACTTGATGCCAGAATTGCCACCTCAAGATAAATTGTTCGAGGATAATAGAGCTCTATCATCAGCTGAGGCAGGTGCAATTGTGTCAGAACAGAATGTACAGGAGACACCTTTAGATATGGCTGGCACTCTAAATATGGAAGGAGTGGAAGATGCTTGTAAATCATCAAAGTCCAAAAAAAAGAAAAAGAAGCAAAAACGTACTTTAATGAAAGCAAATCTTCCAAATGAAATTAAAAATAACCCTCAGCTCATTAAGTACTGGTACCGTCGCTTTCAGCTGTTTCACAAATTTGATGAGGGTATCCAACTGGATGCTGGTATGTATGTCCGCACATCTACTATTCTCTTACTGTTTTCCTAAATCTTCTTGTACAGTTTTTTGATGTTATTACATTTACATTATGACTAACTCTTAATTTTATTATTAAATTTTCAGAGAGCTGGTTTTCTGTCACTCCAGAAGAATTGGCTAAACATACTGCGGAAAGATTGCGCTGTGATCTCATAATTGATGCATTTTGTGGAGCTGGAGGAAATGCCATTCAGTTTGCATTTACCTGTGAAAGAGGTATTGTTGACCTCAACTTCTGAGTCATTTTTATTTGTTATTGACTGATTGTTACTAACAGTATTTGTATTGATTTTTAGTTATTGCCATTGATATAGACCCCATAAAGTTGGAAATGGCACGTCACAATGCTGAAGTGTATGGAGTGGCAGACAGGATTGAGTTCATATGTGGGGATTTTGTGAAGCTTAGCCCAACACTCCTAGCTGATGTGGTATTTCTAAGCCCACCGTGGGGAGGCCCAGAATATTTGAGTGCTGGAGTTTTTGATTTAGAAACTTGCATGGCTCCTTTAGGAGGATCCAAATTATATAAAATGGCAAGGAACATAACTGAAAATGTTGCTCTGTATTTACCGAGAAATATAAATACTGATCAGGTGAGTTTAGAAGGGATGTTTGTACCGTGTTCGTATATCTATCAATCAGCAATTTATAACTATTACTTCTTTTTTTTTTTAGCTTGCTATTTTGGCTGGACCAGGTGGACATGTTGAAATAGAGCAAAACTTTCTGGACAAGAAACTTGTAGCTGTCACTGCCTACTTTGGAGAGGTGATATATGAACCAGAATGAAGTTGTAGATCAACCAGTCTTTAAATTACCATATATATGATCTGTTTTTGTTGTGTTGTGGAACATGGGCACACATTTCTCTCCCAGCTTATTGGCTCTTCATGGTTCTAATTCCATTGTAATAATAGTAATTTTGATTCCCGAGTATTGCTTTTTAGAGATGTAATAGCTTGTGAAAAAAAATAAAAAATAGTGTATTGGGTCATTTAGGAGGAAATGCAAGCCTTTGTACTGATCGTTGAACTGAATTGCTTGCTTACTTGAAAATTTGTTTTTTAGAACTTTGTACCGCTTTTGTCTCATCACATAACAGGAATTGCCATGATGATTTCAGAAATAGATCTGTAGTCTACGTACAATTTTTGCTCTAGTTTGCTAGAGACGTTTTTATATATCTTTTATTTTATATCTGCTCAAAAAATGGCTGAATTTTCCTCTGAAACATTGCAGTCTACTGTAATTTGACTGTGTGGTTATATTTCATCATTTTCATGGGAATCAGTTCAAACATTCCTTCATTCTTTGTGAAATTGCCTATTTAGCATCTCTTCACTCAATTTTAAATTCTGTCTCCTACCCCATTTGTGAATAAGGCACTTTTTCATTTGTAATCTCAATTATTGCACTGGAAGTTAATGCTATTATTCCATGGGAAAACTTAAATTTCTTTCTGATTTCTTTTTATTGGATCAATACGTACAACTTCAAATATGGGCATTTATCTTAATTATAAGACTTGTATGAAGCTCTATTAAAATATCAATATTGAAAACCAAGATTATACGGAATACATGCATGATCGTAAGATTTTATTTCTATTTGACTGTCAGTTCTTTTGTTTTTGTGATTGTTACATTGCAAGGATTATTTTTGGCAACTTACTTGGTGTTGTTTCCAGGCTGACCAAAAAAATCATGCTTAGAGTTTTGTATACTGTGATTTTGATTTGTGATATACCTATTGACAAAACAATCAAAACCTCTTTCAGAATGTCTTAAAAATAGTTCTTTTTCATGCCGGGCGTGGGCAAACTACCGCTATGTACACATTGCACATTGTTGCTTTCAGTTGCGGTCTGGATTTTAATTTTTTAAATTTGTTTTGCTAGTGTTGAGCTAGTTCTATTATATTATTAATTAAATATAAATACACTGCCACTCCTCAATGTTTCCTTACAAGAAAGTGGTCATTGAGTTGTTTTCTTCCTTCTACTGCCATCGAACATCTTGTGTTCAAGTCTCGAGGAAAAAAATTTTCAAGGGTAGCAGCTGGAACACTTTCTTTGGTACGGTCTTTAATGATCAGGAGCTGATGCATTGGTGTCAGTTATTGTGTCAAGTTTTATTTTTTACAGAGAAGTGATAATTCAAATGTACTGCAGCAGCTGTTTATGTTGTAGCTTCTGCTGCAACCACTTCCTTACTTCACTGACTTGTCTCACGTATGTTGGTCTTAAATTTAAAGGCAAAAAATTAACTTAAATATGAGTTTAACTTTTTATTACAGTTATAATAGTTCTTTCACTTAAACAGTGTGTTAAGTAGTATCAGTGATATAAGATGTACTGACTAATGTATGGCAATAAAATCAAGTAACAACCAAGTCGACAAAGTTCTGGAACCTTTCAGCTTTAATGAGTACAAGTATACGAAACAAACTGGAAATAAATTAAAAACAATGCTTTGCCTATAAAGGTGATTGGAATGTTCACATTCAGAACATGGCAAATAACCAAAGTAACCAAGGAAATATCTAGTAGTTCACAATTATAAATGATCCGATAATATGAGAGAAATTGGTGAACAAATAACACACAAATGTACACCAACTGAATAGAAAAACTGGAACTCTGGATGAGATAATGAAAAGAAATGAATGATGCTTCATAAGATCTGCAGCTTCACTTCGGTGCTTCTTGCTTGGAATCATCACTAAAAAAAATGTATGTGATAAAGACTGCCCGAACCAGTCAACATAACCTCCTTCTAATCCTTCATTTCACCGTCCTCTTCCTCTTCTTCGACACCTCTGATGTACAATACATTATTACATCTTACAAGCACTTCCCCTAGAGTTCCTGTACAGTTTCCTTCCACAAATTCTTCAGTGTTGGCCAGTTGAAGGTTCATATAACCATCTACAGATACGAGATAACCTCTATATTCTTGCCCCCACTTCAGCTTCACCATTACTGGTTTTCCAGTCAAACTGTTCAGGAAAGGTTTGGGGTTGATTGGCATGGATGCCGCCATGGTGAATAAATAACTATTTAGCTTGGTATCTAGACAGCCGACTCAAACTTCTTCTGAAGTCTGAAATATTAAAAAAGTACCGGCAAACGAACTCTCTGCAGCTCCCGCGTTTGTTTTGGCACGCAGCAGCGAGGCAAGGCAGAGAATGCAAGAGAGAAGAACAAAAGGAAGACAAGAAGGGAGAAGAAGAATCTGAAGAAGCTACAGCAGCGCCCCTCTAGGTGGGTGGGAAAAGCTTCTCAGCAGTCTGACAGCAGACAGCGCAGCGTCTTGTCGTCTGCTCGCATCGCACTCGTATTTGTGTGTTGGGGTGGCGAACGGACGCACGGACCTCTTACTTTAAACGTCATCAATGCTGTGTCGGTCGAGCTAGATACCGCGGCCGTGTGTACATCCCCAGTATAAATTAAAATGTGTATCTCTTCTCTGAAAAGCACCGCTCTGTGATCTGCGAAACTAATCAATATGAACGGGAAGATGCATCCGGGGGATGAGTTCTCCGCCGACCTTCTCAACCCTTTCGTTCACCGTTTGGAGTTTGCCTCTACATATGACAAAATTAAAGTAAGTAACCGCTGCTACGCATTAATTCAATTATCTTGGGGACATCTTGTTGTTACATGAGAATTTTTTGATGGAGCGTCAATTCCAGTGTACTGCACCCTCCCGTTCGTTCAGCTGACAGATGGCTCACCCCTATTGACAACAAATATTTTATAAGTGTAAAACTCACCTTTCCTTGCTGAATTTTTATCTCATCTGTAACTCTATGCACGAAAATTGCATTTCTTCCCCTGAATCACTGGCTTGTCAAACAGGCATTCCTTTAAGGGTTGAAATTAACCCTCATCCCTTACTTATTCCTCAAACTGAATTGGTATTTATCTTTGATCGTTGTCTGGTTTACTTAGTACAATTAAAGTAAAGAGAGGAAAAAAACTATTCTATCAGTGATTTAGAGAGCATTTGCATTCTCGCATGCCTCAAGAATTTGAAACTTTCACTTAATGTAGATTTGTCCACCGGTCGCGCGTGTTTTATAGGTTATGATTATCGTTGTGTAGGTACATACTTAGGCTGATGAGGATTGATCCGTGGGCTTATCAAGTCTCAAATGTGGCGTAGCTCTCCTTTTGTCCCCCTCTTTTCCCTTTCTTCCAATTTCGAAAAAAGGTTTTAAGCAGATCTACAGACCTGCTTTTTAATTATATTTTTTGAACGTTACTGTATGTGTGACAGTGCACGGCGCCATATGGAGGCAAGGAAAAGTCGTGCCTTTCCTACCCCCGCGCCGTTCCCCAACTGATTTCCGACACTTCGCCCGCAATTGAATATCACCCCCGCCCCCCTCCCCCAAATCTCGCGCCCACCGCCTCTAATGAGTGGCGTGTGTGTTTGCGACGAGATCCCGCTGCGAGAAATAAACTTCTTCGGCCGCGCGGGTACGTACTCATAAAGGACCCGTACTTAATTAAAGGACTCGAAGGACAAGCGCGTGTCCGCGGCCCGGCGCGGGACGGCGGAGATTGGTCCGCGGGATGGAGGGGTCCCTTTTTTAGCCCCCCTCCCCTCCCTTCTCTATATCAAGAAACAGGAAAACGTCACGAAAACATCAAACAGGCCTTATCGACATCTTATGTGGCACGTTTTTGGCCTACTTTTACCATCTCATCTTAACTTGATGTGTTCATGACGTTCTCGTGGCCGGCCCGGTCCAGCTCGCACCCCGTAGTGTGTGCCGCCCCCGCCCGGCCCGGCCCTGCTGGCGTGCCTGTCCGGCGCTGCTGTGGGTCTTCCCTGTATGTGGGTCATTGGGGGCGGGACGGGGGCGGCGGCGGCTGGCTGCGGCTACCCTGCGGGAACTATATACTTTGGCCAGCCGCGCCAAAGAGGCGTTGTTTGTCGCCGTTGTTGCTCCTCACCGTGAACGCGTCGCGGGCGTTCCCGGCAATTCGGTAACGGTCGGGGTGACCGTTAACTCGGCCCGGCCCGTCAACCCTTTCGCCGGTCACCGCGACCATCACCGCCCGCCTAATGGGGCTGGGGCGGCCGCGGGGCTGCAAGGTGGAAGCACGGCGGAGGCGCTTAGCGCACCCATCAGCAGCAGCGTCGCGCCACCTCCAGCCGCGCCGGCCGCGGAACGAGCCTCGGGTAGCGAAATGAAATGACCGCCCTCGGACTGTTGCACGACTCCCTGCGTCAGCGCGCGCCGCCGGTGGCGTGGCGGCGGCGGGAAGGGAGGGCTGTATTGGTATGGGTGCGACCGACCGCGCGCGGGGGCGAGGCCACGACTCCAGACTAGTGTACTAAATGGACTAACACGAAGCAGGGGGTTGGGGTGCTCGCGCGCGCTCTCTCTCCCGCGCTCGTGGAGTGCGGGGCGGCCGCCGGGCCGGGCCCCAGTGCAGTGCGCTGCGGCAGGCCGTCCACCGTCCCACTTTCGCCTGGCGTCGCTTGAGGGTGCACTCGCGCGCCGTTCGCCCAGTAAAGCCCATCACCCATCATTGGCGCGCATTCCTTCCCGTTATTGTCCCCGGCACCGCCTCCAACCCCCCC
>NW_026267446.1:279163-282798 GCF_000697945.3 Frankliniella occidentalis
TTATTTTTTAAATGACATTTGTTTGCAATTCTATACCGTGCCGTAGCCTAGCTCTTTTCAAATAATTGCTCGCAACTTGCGTAATTAATTCGTTGACATAACGCTGCGCCCCACCTTTCCATTTGTGCTGCCATACGCTGCCCACCTTGCTCCCCGCTACATGAAGCTTCTCTTGCAGAGCTCATCAACTACACCCAGCCCGTGTACGTGTGGCGCGAGGACCCCATGTCGAGACAGAAGTCCATCAAGGAGATCATCCAGAGGGCCACCTCCCCTCTAGACTGGCCGCAGGTGCGCACTCACACTACTTTCATTTTCCGACAAAAATAATTCGGAAAATGCGGAATACCTCATGTTACTAATGGCGTCTCCTCTCCCTCTAGGTCCTCATCTTCCCCGAGGGCACGTGCACTAACCGCTCGTGTCTCATCACGTTCAAGCACGGCGCCTTCTACCCCGGCGTGCCGGTCCAACCCGTGTGCATCCGCTACCCCAACAAGCTGGACACGGTCACGTGGACCTGGGAGGGCCCTGGCGCGTAAGTAGTGGTCTGCGTTGCACTTGCACTCTTATTATGAAATTATCGGAAATTACGACATTTGTACGAGATAACGAAATGTGTGCGCTGCTGCTGCCGCAGGCTGAAGCTCCTCTGGATGACGCTGACACAGTCGCACAGTAGCTGCGAGATCGAGTTCCTCCCTGTGTACAGGCCAAGCGAGGAGGAGAAGAAGAACCCCAAGCTGTACGCACAGAACGTGCGGCAGATCATGGCAAAGTGAGTGTTCGTGTTCAGTGATTGTCCTGTCCTTCCGACCGGAGGCTGCGCTGCGTCCTCGTGTACTACTGACGGAGTCCTGTCTCTGGCCTCTCTTTGCAGAGCTCTGGACGTGCCCGTGTCCGACTACACCTACAACGACTGCCGGTTGCTCTCCAGGGTAAAGCAGATGAGGCTACCACACACGACCAACCTCTTAGAAGTTCAAAAGCTGCGCACCAAACTCGGGTGAGGGGGCGGCTCTTTTGCAGACCTAGGTGGTATACCACCATCTATAGACGGTAGATAGTGCTTAAGAAACTCACGCGTGCCCTTGCCAGTCTCAACGAGAGTTGTGCCGAGGACCGCCTGGTGTCCGAGAGGCCCCACGGCCCGCTCGCCCTGGACTGGAGCGCCGTCTCGCTGGCCCAGTTCGCCGACTGCCTGTGCGTGGACGTCAAGGACCCCGCCACCCAGCTCCTATTCCAGCTCTACGAGAAGGTATGCGCCGTGCGGATAGGCAAGCCATCCGACACGAACAGCTACGGCCAGAACTGAGAAATGATTCAATGATACGAAACCATTAACAGCCAGTTCCAGCGCTCATTAAAGTAGAATGTCATGGTTTGTGTCAGTTTTTGTTTTGACTGAAGATGCCCATAATCTTTGCAGGACGGGGCGGGCGTGATCGATCTCCGGGAGTACCTGCTGTGCGTTCTCGTGATATCCAAGGCGGTCAGCTCGCTGGAGATGGTGCAGCTCGCCTTCCAGGTAACGCCATCAAACGCCCACGCGGCTCTACGCTATAAGCCTTGATTTTCTTTTTCAATCTTCTCCCCGTTTCTTTGTCAAAACCGTGGGAGTAACCACTCCACATTTGTGTGTGCAGACTCAATTTTCTCTATATATTACGCTACACGTGGGTCAAAACGATATCGGAACGATGTCAATTTTGCCCGATGTCGGCACGATATCGTTTCGATGTCCTCTGTTCCTCACTGTGTCCTTCTGGGCGGCGTGTTCCAGATCTACGACCGGAGCGGGGTGGGCCGCCTCGGGGTGCAGGAGACTGCCGAGGCGCTGCACAACTCGGTGAACATGACGTGGGAGGACGGCTACGACGTCTTCAGGCACGTGGACCTGCAGCACAAGGGCCACATCACCTTCGGTGAGTGCCGCACCGCCGCGCAGGCAGGCCCTCCTGTGGGCTGGCGCCGGCCGTGCCGCCAATAATCAATAATAAGCCGACCCGCGACGACCCTTTCGATATTTGATGAGTAATTGGCGATGGCCGGGCCCGGTGGTTCGTCGTGCCGTGCCCCGCGGGCTCCCGGTGCTCGTGTCCTCGAATGCCCCACTGCCCCTCGTGGGGCGCCACTGGGCGCTACTGGGCACCACCACCCCCCTACTTGAGGGAGGACGGCAACAGGTGCCGCAGCCAGCCGCACTGAGGTGGCGTGGTATGGTGCAGTGCAGGGGGACCCCAACTTTTTATGAGACAGTCCCCAAGACTACCAGAGGGCTCCCCTTCTAGCACTGAGCGGACCCTTGATTGTGTGGCTATATGGCAGGCATGTTTGTTTCGAATATCAGTGTATACACCCTCTAAATAATCGAGAGTTAAAGCAATGGCACCTTACATCACTCATGTATAGTTATGTTTAGATATGTAAGTGTAAGGTTGTAAGGTATCATCTGCTAACAAATCAAAATAAAAACACCGGAAAATCAGAACCAAGCCAATACAGAAAAACCTGAGCACGCATGTTTTCAAAGTAAAGGACCCCTCCCTCCTCCTCCTCCTCGGGTGACTCCTCTCCACTGTATGACACGCTGTCTCTGTCCGTCTCCCCCAGGCGAGTTCGAGGACTACGCCAGCAAGCGCTCCGAGTTCTCCTACCTGTTCCCCGACGACCGACGCCCCCAGCAGCACGCCGAGGTGCCGCACAAGGAGACGCCCTGCGCCAGCGTGGACGCGGAGCCCAAGAGCAAGACTCAGTGAAGGAGCCCGGGGGCGTGCCGGAGCTGCAGACGGACGTGATATTTAAGGGCAGAGGCCGCCATGCACTGCCATGCTAATATGAAGTGAGTTCGTGAACGCGGTGATATGAAGGCGTCACAATAATGATTCGATACCGGATGTCTTGCTGAATGAGAATCGCTCTGTATACCGTTGCTATTTTTTCTCCGATTTCATCTCATTTCGTAAGACTTTTTGTGTAACCACTCTAATAAGGACGCGGCCACAAAATACTTCAATTCTGTTAGTGAGCACTTGCCCTTCTAGTCTTCAGTCCGCGCTTTGGTCTAAATTTAATGGGTAAGGGTACAACTTCGCGCTCCCCAAATATACTACATGACAATATTGGTCGAAGAGACCACATTTCCAGGCAAAATTTTGCTCATATCTTGATCTGGACTATATCTGTTACAGTCTCTGACCCCATCGGATTAATTCCACATTTTGAGTTGTTCCAGAAAAATTGAAAATTTCTACTGGTCTCTGATTTGATCTAAATGTATAGAGGAAAATGTACCTGTACCTTAGCTACGTCTGTTATCGACCTTGGTCAGACCAATAAAGCTCAATTAAGAGCTTTCATTTGATTAGTCCTCCCCTCTATTAGTTGGGAGGGTAATACATTCAGTAAGGCCATGCATTCTGGAGATTGGAAAAACTAGCAAAGCGTCACCACATTGTGATCGCGCCGCACTGAACGTGTTAACAGTTATAGTAAATATTGTTTCATGAGGATGTACCTGTGTGGTTATCGTGATTTCCACCAATAAAAAACTTATTTTTACTTTTAGTTATATGTAACAGTTGAATAATTTTATCGCTAAAGTAGACAAATGGGATCAGACTCCAAATTTAAAC
>NW_026267446.1:289667-295604 GCF_000697945.3 Frankliniella occidentalis
GTGTACACCGCTGCCCAGCCCGCCATCTCCACCTACAAGAAGGAGTACGTCAGCCAGCCTGCCGTGACCACCACCTACTCTGCCGCCCCCGCTGTCTCCTCCTACAAGCAGTCCTCCATCGTGAGCGCTATTAACCCTGCAGTGTCCACTTACGGCGCCTCCGCCCAGGTTACTGGTGTGCAGAAGGACTCTCTGCTCTACTCTCAGTCTGGTTCCCAGCAGTACGGCGGCTCTTACATGTCCCCCGGCAGCTACCACAACTCCGCTGACGCCATCTCTTCCATCGTCAAACTGTACAAGGACGAGGACGGCAGCGGTATCTACAAGTACGGGTAAGTGTCGTAATCGTTACAATATATGTTCTCCGTTTGTGCTATCTGAGGTTTCTATCACGTTTTTCTTGTCTCCTGCAGCTACGCTACCTCCAACGGCATCAACCACGATGTGCAGGGTCAGGTCCTGGCCGCCAGCACCAAGAGCAGCGAGGGCTCCTCGGCCGTCACCGGCTCTTACTCCTACGTTGGCCCCGATGGTGTTACCTACACCGTCAACTACATCGCCGACGAGCACGGTTTCCGTGCCACCGGCGACCACCTGCCCAAGCTGTCCCTGGAGCAGCAGAAGGCCATCGAAGAGGGCGCCAAGGACGCCGAACTGTACGACGAGCAGGGCAACCCCAAGCACTACTAGGCGTAAACAGATGACGATCTCTTTGTAAAAGACTGACGACAATTCTTTCATGACGTGTATAACTGACTTAGTTCTTTAATACTGTTTGCACGCGACCGGTGTGCCCCTAATGTTAGACTTCGGGTGGTGTGATGTCTAACGACTCTTACCGCGAGAGAGCCGTCACGACATGACTGTCCGAATTCCAAGATTGCTTCCACATCCTTGTGTGTTTTAATGTGACCATGGCTGTGTTATAAGTTGGACAATAAAAACGAAGAATGTCGCATTAAACCTTTGTATTTTTTGTTATTCCCAAATCATAGGGTAGTTCAAAATGTTACACCGTAGAAGTATACACACAACTCCTTCAGGCGAGTAAAAAAATTAACACACCTGGAAGTGTGCGCCAACACATGAATGTGCAAATTTGCTCACCTGCAAATGTGAATGACCATTCACACTATTGGAGCTGAGGAAATATCTACCTTTACAATTGCACTGTTTGCTCACCTTCAAGTATGTGAATTTCACTTACCTGCAGATGTGACATTTTCTACCCTTGGATTTCCAATGCACATTTTCTACATTTTTGTCTGAGCAATTTATGTTAAGTTTTGGGAATACAAATAACAGGTGGCTGACTCACGCCACTCACTTTCGTAGTATAGTCTACCGTGCACGGGTGCGGGCGGGTTTGTCTATCCTCGCTGACCTCGGCTCCTTCTCGCCCCGTGCGAGTAGGCATCACGCCTGCATGGGTGCATGCGGTACAGTATAACTACAAAAGTCGGAAGCGGAAGTCAGCCACCTGGTATTCTGTTTAGTGGAGTCAAGAAGGTGTGAGAGTCCAGGGAGGAACAAACGCCTGGTATCTAGGCACTGTACGGTTGTAGACTACGGCCGAGCCGGGCGGTTGGCCTACCCCCGAGTTGGCAGGGGCCCGGTCGGGTCAGGAGGGGAGCGAGCAAACAATTGTGCTCCTGAGCCTTGGACTTCCACTAAAGATGCAGAGTTACAGTAACGCTCTAACGCACTGCTTTCCCTACAAGATCTTGTGTCTAGGACACGGTCATCATACAATAAAGAGTTAATGTGAACATATCGCGTCCTGCCCCCTACGCCAATAAGTGGATATGACCTAATAGTCTCACACCAAATAACAGTCGCAAGTTTTATACTGCATGACTGTGACACTTACGTTGCCAGAGTTTTTTTTATCACAGACTGGCAAATAAGAGTCAATATGACGCGACTCGAGCAGGCAACCCAGTATTTAACACATGCTGATCTAGTTGGTTGGTGTAGTGAGTATTAGAGGTGTACGCGCGGGGTCGCAGCTTTTTGTCACCTTGCCCTGCTCAGAGTGGTGCGCTGTGGGTTTTCCGTTCTTTTGAGCAGCAGGGGAAAGTGAAGCACTTACTTAAGGTTTAAGGTGAAAGTTTCTGGAAATGTAGTGGTTTGTCCAAATTTTGGTGAAGTAAAAAGTTACTTACCGCCAGTGACCCGTATGTACCTTTTTGAAAAACGCAAATGACTTCATAGTGAGTTCCGTATTTATTGGGCAATGACTATCGCGGAACAAGCGATGACTGAGAAAGTGGAATAGCATGAAGCGATACCGAATAAGAACAAAATATTATTTATTAAGAAGTGTTAAGAAATAATAAAGGCGTTTCGGTATTGGAATACACGTTCCTCTGCCAAACCGCGGATATAACAGATCTCGTCGAGGTTGTATGGAAAAGAATGTGCGAAAGGTCAGAGGGTTTCGTTTTGTTGGTTGGCGGTTTATTTTGAAGACGAATTCTGGAGTTGTTTTATTACGTTTTTTTATTGCTGGCCGAGGATTGGTCGGCAGTGAATGATTCCACTCTTGTTTCGTGAATATTTTTGTCGAAGATAGCTGTGCGAGTAAGAAGACGAGCAGCTGGGGGTGTGTTTTCAAGGTAGCCCAATTTAGATATATTTGATTTTTATTTATTAAAGCTTCAGTCAATTTGTCGATAAAGTTCAGAAGGCAGTGCTAACTCAGAGGTATCACTACTCCCTGGCGGAGACACGCTGCGAGATACCCGCCCATGTCGTCCGCTGGTCAATATAAAGTCAGTACAATTTTTTCCTAATCGATTCCATCTAGAGCATTTTCGATAACCATAGGCGTAGCGAGATTCGTCATTTGGACAGATCGCTTCAGTGTCGGAGTTAATGGGAACTTCTTAGAACTGGCTGACGAGGTTGCCGTCCTGGTCGTACTTCTGGGGCTGGGCAGCGTTGAGCTCCAGAGAGCGCTGGATCTCTTCGGGGACCTGAGGAAGGTGGGCGCCGGAGGCACGGAAACCGAACTCGTCGGCGATCCAGTTGACGGTGTACACGACACCATCGGGGCCGGTGTAGGAGTAAGAACCCTCCTTGGCGGCGACGGGGCCGTCCTTAGCCTGGATGTCCTTCACGGAGCCGGTCTCAGCGGACTGGATGCCGTTCTCGGTCTGGAAGCTGCAAAAGGCGGGAAAGCCAACGTGAGATACTGCGAAGCCTGGCCGTCGATACATTTTAAAGGATCGGTCGTACAATACTGTTGCTATCGAGCCCCTTTCAAGCCTTTGCCGTGGGTTTACTTACTTCACACGGTAGATGCCGGCGGGGTCGAACTCCTGAACCTGGCTGAGGATCTTGTACTTGGGCTGGGCGGAGGCAGACACGCTGACGGAGTCGTACTGGGGCACGAAGGCGGTGCGGGAGACGACGGGGGCGGCGACGTGGTGGGCAGCGACGTGCTGGACGGACTGGTACACGGGCTGGTGCACGTGCTGGACGGACTGGTAGGCGGGGATCTCCTGCTCAACGTGACGGAGGAGGACGGGGGCGGCCTGCTGCTCGACGACGTGGTGCACCTGGCTGTAGACGGGGGCGCTCTTCACGACCACCTGCTGCTGGTACTGGGGGACGGACTTGACGACCACCTGCTGCTGGTACTGGGGCACAGACTGGTACTGGGACACAGTCTGGTACTGCTGCTGGTACTGGGGCACGGACTTGACGATGGTCTTGGAGACGACGGGGACGGACTGGCTCACCACGGAGGAGCGGGAGAAGCTCTGGGGGTTCACCTTGGTGGAGAAGTGGAAGATGTCGTCGTGGTACTCCTGGGGGCGGGCGGCGGCCACGGCCACGAGGGCAGCGATGATCTACAAAAGAGAAGACAAGAGCGTCAGCGAAATCAACAGCCACTATATCGCACTTTGCTTCAGCTCTAAGTATTTAAGTTTGGAGGTCTGGTGGCTCCAGTCGGGAGGGAAGCAAACGCCAGCGTTATCAGAGCGTGAGCGAGGTGCCCGAACACGTGCACAAGGTCGGCGCTGAGGTCGGCGCGGCCATGTACAGTAGCAATACTCGTTCGAGACTCGAGACCACTGCGTATGAATCAGGCTTCTTGGTGGGGGCACGGGGGGTGACGAGTATTCCACAAGAAGGCGATGGAGAGCACTTTCGCCGCGGCGCGAGGGGTGGGGCGCGGTCGAGGGTCGCTGACCAACACGAGGGCACTCACCAGGAATTTCATGGTTGCTGGGGTGTGTTGGTGAGACTGCCGAACTGTTGCGACTGTGACCATCCCCTTGAAGTCCAGCTCTTTTATACCGACCTCGTTCGGACAGTGAGGAAGGAGGGGGCGACACACGGAGGTGGACGAACACTGAGCGAGATTTTGGGAAAAAACAAAAAATTGACACCAGCATGGGACATCTGAAGCGAGCCGATCTATATTCGCGACCTGTTCTGGAGTAAGGACCCCCTCTACCTTACCGGTGGCGATGACCCCAAGGACGCCCGCTATGCTCATCCTCGCACGCGCGGCCGCGCTCCTCTCGGCTTGGCGTGTGGTTGTCCTGCTCCTCCTCCTCTTTATTCCCTCCGTTAATTCCCTTTCGAGAGCGAAACGTGAGCCTCCGATCCCAGCCAGTTTCGTGCAAATTGTGCCAATGTTTGGGTATCTTTGAACGTGCAGAGGTGCCCCCTTAAGTAAAGAGAAATTTTACTGCTTGTTGAATAGGTAAGAAGATGTCAAAACATTTCTCTTTACAATGGCCGCATGGTCGGTGCGCCTTGGATGAGCGCCAACACTGCTCCGAGCAGGTCTGTGCCGGCTCTGCCGCTCCTGCCGCGCCTCCTCTGTCCACCGCGCCCGGTCCGGCGGGCGAGGGGCGCCTGCGGGGTAGGCACCGGCGCGCCTCGGCTGTCAGGCACGCTGCCTACCCGCCGGCGCCCCCGCCACAGCCGCTTGCATGCCGGATAGAGTACAACGCGAACAGTTCGGATTTGAAGAGTCTCAAGCGATCGTTTTAGTCGGAAAATACCCGACCTACAGTTTTTCTTCGCACCAACGGAATTGAACGATACTTGCAATTAAAGATTTAAAAAAAAAAAAAAAAAAAAAAAACCGTTGGACTTGGATATACCGTATTCTCATCCGTCCTTTTAGACAATCCCGGCCAAAAGAGGCCTTGCGATCAGTCAAGTCAAGCCCTTCTCAACCATCTTTTTTTTGGTTATGTGTCGTATATGCAAGCGCAAGGGCGGCATTGCCTAATCGACCCTCACCATGGCGCCTTATGGTGCCGCGTACCGTGTGCTAGTATTGTTCGAATTGTATACTGTAACGTCTAAGATGTATGGTTCAAGATATCTGCCGATACCACGTCCGCTTTGGTAAGTCATTACCCCCTGCCAGTGTGACAAAGCGCCTGGCATAGCGCCATCAGACCTGAACTATCTGCGACTCATCTTCTGAAAACGAAGGCGGAGGGGGATTGTAAATTATGTAAGAAAAAGAATGTAGTGTGATTTTTATTTCTCTCTCCAGGTTGCCACCAATGAGGATGTAGTGCCCAGGGAATTTTTATTGCCATCCAACCAACCACATGACTCGCGGCCGCTAACAGGAGAGGGGTGGGGGGACCAATGAGCGGAGTCCCCTCGAAAATAACCAACATGAATCAGATCTTCCAAGCTGCCCTTAGTGTGATAGTCATACTCAATAGCGTTTCGTCACGGAAAATACATTGCGTTTTTAAAAGGGATAATTAGCAACAGCTCTGATACGAGAATTTCTGAGAAAATTCGCCACAAGATTTAGTAACTTTTTGTTTTATCAGATGATCCATTATTTCTTTCATTGATTTCATTTGCTGTCCTCTCCATTTTGTTTTCGATTGATAATGTTTTCTTCTCGTGTTAAATGTAAGAATTGGGAAACTTAGCGTAGATGGA
>NW_026267446.1:303184-308135 GCF_000697945.3 Frankliniella occidentalis
CAAATTTAAACTCAAAATATATATTGTATGTTATTTTCTTGTAGCAAACTGATTTTATTATTGTGAGTGAAACACTACGTGTAAGTTAGTTAGAATTATTTATTTTTGGATCATGCAGCACTTAAGTTAAAGTTTTGTTAACGACTTCTCTTATCAAAAAATCACAGAATGACTTTTGACATTTAATAGGTATTTAAAATTTGACAGTTTCTTTTCTATCTCTCCCTTTTACTGCTGTGCTCAAAACAAGATAATTCAATGTTGTACTTAGTGTGATGTAATGATTACTGGTTGTAGTGTTATGCTGTTAAGTATGATGATCTGTTATTTTTATGGAAGCAAATTTAGACAAAAGTCAAAAATATGACAATCTTTTCTATTTTGATCTCCTCTTATTTTTGGTATTAAAGTTCAAACAAGTAATTAGTAGTGATTGTTTCCTTACTTCCAATGTAACAAACGTAATCACTTTCCTCCTGCCTTTGTATATGATGTGTCAGTATTATTCGTATTATACTTAAAGTTTTTTTTTTCTTGTAAGCATCATGCGGTTATTTATTGTTAAGAATATGAGTAGAGCTATAGAGCTCTTCATTTTGGGTCTATAACTTTTCAAAAAAGATTGGTTTGTTTTATTTAATGTGTGATGAATGTTGTGCATTGCAATTTTGATTGGACAAGTTATGTGAATATCATGAAATACCTTTGGGCACTGGTTGAAAATTCCCTTATTTTTATATAGCCATTATATCTTTTCCTGCTCTTGGTGCCAAATATGCCTCTGCAATGTTAAACGGCAATCTCCGGTAATTTCTTGTTTTAGTTGCTGCCTTTAGATTTTTTCTGAAATTTTACCAACGTAAGTGTTAGTAGAGACATAATTTATGTTTGTCATATGTATGCGTTAACTGCCTGGTCAGATAGGTCGCTAGTCAATTCTTGATTTAATATTTGGGAATGATGTGTTGTTGAATTTTGTTTGAATGCTGTTCCAATTAAGAGTCAGGAAATTTACACATTTGTTACTATAATTTTCTTGTGTATTCCATAACTCAAATTATTTATCCATTTCCTAAAGTACCCGTTGTAGTTTTCATCCTTGATGTATATGGAATGATGTGTTAACTTAGACAAATGTTGAATAATTAAAGAAATTGTGACTTGTTTTTGCGATTCTGTCCTGCTTTTCACATAGTTAAAATGTTTTCCTGTATATCAGAAAGCACATCTACCAACAGGTAGAGTAGAGAGAGGGGCGAAAACCTATTTTAAGCCCTGTAGCGATGTCAACGTCAACGACCTCCGCTGATGTTTCAGCGGGCCCAATGGGACCCCCCCAAAAAAAGCAAGGAAAAGAAAAGGTGGAACTATTCAGCCATGGAGAGGTAGTCCCTCCCTAGACACGAATGGTTTGATCTCTACCTCGCCATTTACTCTCATGGAATTTGTGTATTTTGGTGTCTGTTTTTGTAGACTTGTAGGTTGACAATTGGATGGGTCAACCTCGCCTTCAGTGTACGTGACATGACATCAGAAAGGCCAAGGTCGGGTCGGGTCGGCGCCGCTCCCGGGCTCGTCTCCGGTCCCAGTCCGGGGCTGCGTCCGCGTCGAGGCGTCCGGGACCCACTCCCATCAGCATCGACAACTATAGTCCCGCAGGTATCTCCGATTTCGAACGCGGCCAGAGTTTCGACGGCAGCCGCGGGACCCGCGGAGATACCGACAGGATCAGCGAAGGCATTCCCTAGAACACCTATGAGATGGCTTCCCGGGCAGTTGGGAAGCTCCTCGAGAGCGCCTCATGAACCAGTCTGAAAAGGGTGTTGGGGTGGATGTTCCAGGAGCAGCTCCTCAGGTGCCTCAGCTCCGGCACACAGCGGGGCGGGCGCTCTGCACTGCAGTGTGGCAACCAGAGGGGATTGGTAGGGGGCTCTCTGAGAGCCACCTGCAGGTGATTCTTAGAGCGAGTATAGAGGAGGGGCCAGTCCCCGGGCGAGTAGTCCAAAACATTTCGAGTGACGAAAAACGTGATTGAAAATCTGAAAAGATTTTTCTCGTGAAATATTGAGGAGAATCTTCCAGGTTGCTGATTGGCCCCAGCCCCAGCTACTACTGAAGTTAGGCGGTGCCGCACTGCCGTGTGGATGCGGGCTGCTTAGGGATTATTCATAAAGAAAGACCGCCATTCCCTATTAGGCACCTGAAGTTTCGCACATGCAAGCTCTCAAAGCGCCTGGTAGGTAGGCAACACCGTGCCTGCAGTGCGCGCGAGTACTGCGGGATGGCCTACCCCGAGTCTCGCAGGCGCCGAGCTCCCGTATTTTGCCGAATGAATCTGAGTAAAACGTACACGTACTTACTTTCTAGACGATCTCTTCCCACTCACTGGGGACGAGACCCAAACCCGCCCGGCACGCACGCTTGCGCTTTTGGTGGATTATTTTACCTCCCCCCTCCCCCCGCCGCCGTTAGTAGAGATGCTGTACCGCACGCGTGCTGGGAGTTGGCGCCTCACTGCTCGAGTGCGAGTATGGAATGGACACTGGACCGCACGCGTGCATGAGGTGCGCCGGCGGCAGATCCTCTCGAGGAGTGCCCCGCCGAAAGATTTAGCGAACGCGGCGAGAGGAGGGGCCCAGGAGGAGTGAGGCGTGCGTGTCAGAATTTGGCAGTGCGCGTCCGTCGCAGGCCGGTCACGACCTCTACCGCGGGGTGGGGCAGTAGCGGGGTGGGGTGGAGCTTGGCGCTTGGCGGGCCAATTCTCTGGAACGAGTTCGTCCGACAAAAGTCCGGCGGCAGCACTAAGGAGTGTTTGGTGCCGGGCGACGGGCCGGGGGCCGGGCCCATCTCGGTCCTGACCATCCTCCTGACCGCGCCGACCCCCGGCGCGGTCCCCCGGGGCCGGGCCTCCCCGCCCGTGCCGGCCGGCCGGCTGTCACGCCTAATAATGGACACCCTAGGCCCCTCTAGCTGACGCTGGCAGGCTAGAAACAAAAACAAAACAGACGCATATCAAAGGAAAAAAAGGCTGTGCGTCACCAACACATATGAGAGATCCCCTTGTTTGCAACCCAATAGGATCCCCGGATCCCCCTGGTGACTGAGGGAAGTACCGCCGGTGCAGACTGTCCCTTTTATTTATCCCGCTGTGTATTCGGCTCTCTTTATTTTCTAATTTTTACACATTTCATTTACCAACAGTCTTTCACATTTACCTGGACATTTATATTTACTATTTACTTTCCTCCATAATGCCCGTCATGATGGCCGCGGGGCGCGGGATATGTTCATTTTGCCATTTCACTTTTGTTTTCCTAATGGGTGTCCAGACCACCTCGGCGATTCTTCTTCACATCGAGGACGTTTTGGCGCACTGTACTTCATAAGCCGTTTTGTACAAACTGGGGTGCAACATTCGGAAAGGCACACAAAAAATCTAGCCATTGGCCCAATTTAAGATTTAGTGTGAAATACATTCCCAAGAATATGGTTATGAGTTTCGATTAATTATAATTGCTATTTATGTGGGTGTTGGTAGAGCACTGGCCTCTCCACTCATGTGGTGCACATTGCACTTTTTCTGTCTTTTTCTGACGGCCTCTGCTTAACTGCAGCACGGCTTCCCCGTCGGGTCGTACTTCCGGCATTGTCCCGTCCAGGGGGGTCGAGTTACCTGCAAGGTAACAGACTTTGTTATTCGTTTATCAAGAGGCCAACCAACACGACCATCCACATTCGACGCCAAAAAGGGAAAGAAGAGGAGACAGCGATTATGTGAGGATGATTCCTCTGGTTGCCGACACTTCCCCTCTCCCTCTCCCGCCAGCTCGGTTTGCGCTACTCTCTCGCTTTCGCACACCTCTCCTCGGTCGCCTGTTCCATTCCCCTCTTTCTCCTCGTGTCCGTTTACCTCTGTATTCTGCCCTCTGCATTGCTCACCCAGGGTATATAAATTCGGCCATGGCGGATGGCAAGTCAGTCTGACTCTGATCGGCTCAAGGAACAGTCAGTTCTCCAGTCATGAAAGTTTTGGTGTTAGTTGTGTGCCTGGCCGCGGCGGCGGTGGCCGATGTGCCCCGCGAAATCAAGGAGCAGAACACCAGGGTGCATGCCCTCCCCCACGCCTTCGAGACCCCCGAGCACTTCGATGACAGCAAGGGACCGTTCCACTTCGGCGAGCTCCGCTCCCTCAAGCCCATTGTGGAGGAAAAGGCCTACGGCAGCGACCAAAAGATCACCACCACCGTGGACGTCAAGGAGTACAAGGTACAGTATCCATTTCTTCGCGTTCATTCTCTCCTTCCTTTAAGACCACATGGACTTGGGGCTAGTTTTGAATTTGACACATTTGATGCAGATCACCGGACCCGGTATCACCACATACAGTGCTGCCGGCCCCGCAGTGTCTCAGTACAACACGAACCAGTACCAGCAGCAGTACAACGCGAACCAGTACCAGCACCAGCAGCCCGCCTCTCTGCTCATCAAGAGCGTTGAGAAGCAGGTAAGACCCAACATCAGAGTCATTGAAATAGAATTCACTGGAAGACAACTTACTTCATTCTCGATTTTCTGCCCAGGTTCCTGCGTTCCAGCAGACCACCTTCGTGAGCCAGCCCGCCTCATCCATCTACTACAAGACGGCCGAGAAGGTAGAGGAGCCCGCGCTCCTGACAAGCGGAGTCCAGCAGGTCCAACAGATCGAAAAGGTCGAGAAAATCGAAGGTGCCCAGAAGGTTGAGGTTCCTGCTGTGACCGCCTACTCTGGTGGCTACGAGCACAGCGCCTTCATCCAGAAGCAGCCTTCCCTCGCTAGCCTGAGCAGCACCTCCGGATACGGTGTTAGGAGCGCCGTCAGCCAGCCCACCATCACCACCTACAAGAAGGAGTACGTCAGCCAGCCTGCCGTGACCACCACCACCACCTACACCAGCGGCCTGCCCACCGCCTC
>NW_026267446.1:315681-319555 GCF_000697945.3 Frankliniella occidentalis
CTAGAATAAAAAATAAATAAACAATGTAAGGTCTAAATACTGTTAGCAGTCAATCCGCATGCGATGAAGGCCCTCCGATAGCACATTAATGGGGCCCTCTTCTTCTTCATCCCAATTAGCGCGTCCTGTCAACACAACCCGATCGCCTTCCAGCTTTGCGACCATATAAAGAGGAAAGAGTAGGGAGAGAGTAAGGAGAGGGAGAGCGTGTGGGAGAGAGGGATGGGAATAAAGAGAGAGAGAAAGATGGGGGGGGGGACTTTATTTGCAGGCCGGGGGAGGAACTCCTTACTGCTCTTTCTCGCGCTCCTCGCGCGAGGCGACGGTCCAGCGGTAGGTGTGCCGGCCATGCCCTGGTCGCATTGCCGTGCCAGTCGTCGCCTCCGGGAGGGGGCCCTGTGAACCGAGCAGCACGTCAGAGATGCATGGGTCGGAGGGGGAGGGTCGGCTTCTCGGTCGGTCAGGTAAAGGCGTGCGGACTGCTGTTCTCACCTGGAACCCCTCGGCCTCCATGGCGGCGCGGATCTCTCCGTCCCTGCTGGCGGCGCGCTGGTCCAGCCGGAACCTGGAGCCGGGTCGGCGCAGGAGGTCCTTCTCGTGGAGAGGGACGAACGACGTGCGGGCGTCTTCGTTGACGGCCTGGTTGGCCGCACTGTGGACGGCTGTCTTGAACGAGAAGGGAAGCGCCGCGGTCTCACCGATCGATTCCGGCTCTCCGTCTTCGTACGGTGGCAGCACGTCCCTCGCGGGCACGCGGACGTAGTCGTCACCCAGGTCGCCGATGAAAAAGAGGCGGCGACGGAACGTGTCGTTGTCGGGGAGGCCGTCCGGGAGAGCAGCCGCCGTCGGCTGGGCCACAGAGGGCTCCAACGGCGACGTGCCCGCGGTGGTCTCGGTGGGAGAGGCCCCGACCGCGTCACGCTCGGCGGGCGCCGTCAGGCTGTCCGAGACCTCATGCAGGCGGCCAGCGACATCGAGCAGCTCGCCGGCCAGGGCGGCCAGGTCCAGGTCCCCGCTCAGGGCGGAGGGCGCCGTTGTAGGGGTGAACTGCGGGGCGCAGAGGCATGCCGTCAGCAGCACCACGAGCACCTGCAGGCCGGAGCAGACCAGTGGTCAGAACAAAGCGCCGCGCGAGGAGGCCGTTCTTGATGCAACAACATTTTGTAGACAGTTTCAGAAACATAATCAACATGTAGCAGTGTAGCGTCATGGACGGGGCGGGGGCGATGAGGAGGGCGCTGAGCTCACAAGGGCATGAGAGACGGCTTGGATCGCCATGGTGGCCGCGGGCTGCCTGGGTGCGCACTGGTGGCGGACGAGCCATGGCTGGAATATAAGAGCAGCAAGTTTGGCCACCAGGTAGGCAGGCAGGCCACCGCGGGCGCCGCCGCCCCGTGCCAAAGTCACCCGATTGAACGTGGTTCATCTCTAAGAGCAGCGTCCTGCTTCGCACGCTTCGCTCTTGGCCCGACCGCCGCGCCCCCAGGGCGGGGTGACCTGCCATGACGAGGTGACCGCGGTGACTTTCTCCCCTGAGCCGTTGTTGGGCTCATTAGTCAGGCGCATCGTTTTATTAGGTTTCGTTCCAGTCTTGTCCGTTTTGCTGGTGACTCCGACGGCGATAGCAACACACCGCACGCCACACCCGAGCGCGAGCGCCTACACCCCACACCTGCAGGTGCGTAGTAAGAGGGAAGGGGGCGGGGGCGGCCTTAAATAGCTGCCTGAAAGGTAGGCAATTTGGGCTACAAAACTCCCTGTCGAAAGGCAACTTATTCTACGCCGACCCCTCAGTCATCCGGCCCTTACTACGGCCTTACTACACCTGCCAGGCACTGGGAGTGAGTAATGTATGGCACCGCAACGAAGTTTGTCGGACAAGGCATTATAATGTTCAGCAAACGACGTAAATGCGTTTCATTTATTTTCCTTTCGCTTCGCACTCTTCCCGACCGGCGATGCCCCGCGCAGCGTTTAGTCCAAGTGACGTCACAATCTCAGCTCCCCACCACAGCTCGCGCTTGCTGACCCCCGCCACGCCACGCCCCGCCACGCCCCGCCAGACCGGGCTGGCCGCTCCGGCTGACAAAGTCAAGGACGTGAGCGGCCTCAAAGCAGCATCTTCCCATATGGCATACGGCTCTGTATCCGAGCGGCGGGCGCTCGAGAGGATTCTCTACCAAAGCAGAAAGAGGCAGTCTCAAAAGATTGCCCACACCCCTCCGCGGGCCGGCTCCAAAAAAACATATTTCGATGCATGCACCAATAAAGTGACCAACCCAAGCCAGTAATGCGACTCGATACCGGCCCCAGCCCAGAGGGACTTCCGTCCCGACACTCTCGTTGGTGTGGGCGCGCGTCCTCGGCCGGGCCGACGGCGCGAGGGAGGCGCCGCCGGGTCGCGGGCTCACTGCTGGCCGCCCCGCTCCCGCCCAGCGCCAGCCCGACTGTACCCGATGCGGAATAAACAAGTCGTTCTGCAGCAGCTGCTATACGCGCTGCTGCGCCGGCGGCAGCCAGTCTTACTTTGACGGGGCCGCAGTCTCCATCAGTATGAAGTTGTTGGTGAGTAGCCCGCGCGCTCGCTGGTGGCGTGTCATCCGCCCTTACAGTTAAGGGCGTTGTCCATGTGTTGTCCGCGGCTCCGCGGAACCGGAGGCATAGATCCGGAGGGTTTTGTTTTACTCTTCCCAGAAAGCTTGACAAATTTTAATTTTAATTTGGTAGATGAAAAAAATTAGCTTTCGGACAGTCCCCTAAGGACTGTCTCTACCTAAAGGGCAAATCCCTTCCCCTCCTCCTCACTCTCTCTATATAGCACAGAGCGGGCTCTCGAGTTTGTGGCTGGTTTTACCGACGAGACTTTGGTAGTTTTGTATTGTTTGTAAAAAAAACAAAACAAAGATAAACGATGATACACACCCCTCGGTGAGGCGTGGCCATGATGTGGCCACACCTGGCTGAACTTCACCAACGCCATAAAACCGCGCATAAACTTCTGAATTTTGAACGGAATTGGGTCGAGTTCAGTGACCACTAACGATCTAATCGCGTCGATGCAGCTTTTATTTTTATTTCTTTCGGAGGAGCGGCTCACATGACATCGTCCGCAGAAGATACTAGTTTCAGTTTTTTATTTTTATTTTGCCTAGCCAGCATAGATTGGACAATGGTAATGGTGCGACTACCGAAAAAAAAGAACAGAACGAAATAGTCAATCAATTAATCAATAACCTTATTTCCTTGCAAAGACAATACAGACTTATTTGATCTTTTTGAAATAAAAAAAAAAGTCAATTGTAATACTTTCTCAGTCCCCCCCCCCCTTTTGCCACCTCTTTTTTTCTCTTTCTTTATTTTTCGTAATTCTCTTTCCGTTCCACGTAACCCCTGTCTTCATCACTTAGCATCGCACTCGTTTGCGAACGATTTTCCGAAAAATAATTGAAGGCGTGATGCTCTGTCATGCTCTCCCCGATCTTGATGCCAATAAAATGTCTCATACACGCACGCACTGATTTGATGATGCCTTTTCATTTGGAAGACGGACGATCATCACTGAAACGAAGTCAGTCTATGACTTTATGTTTAACTTTGACGGAGTTGTTGGTGTTTTGTTTCTTCAAGGACTAGACGAACTTAACTGCGTAACTTTTCTTCGAAGTGAACGGGAGGTACATCACACTGTTCCCAGTGCGAAATGATTTTTTTGTCGATGTCGAAACGATGTCGATATGATATCGTAAGTCGAAATTGTGGACAGGTTTGATTGGTCAACGACTTAAACCTGGGGAGGTGGTCGCTAGCGGGCAAGGGCCCCAGGTAGAAGGGTCAGGATTGTCGCTAGCGGGCATCGGAGGGAAAAGAGGGGATT
>NW_026267446.1:320400-325011 GCF_000697945.3 Frankliniella occidentalis
TTTTCCCTCCGATGCCCGCTAGCGACAATCCTGACCCTTCTACCTGGGGCCCTTGCCCGCTAGCGACATACGCCCTAAACCTGTGCATCATTTCGACTTACGACATCGTAACAACATCGTTTCGACATCGACAAAAAATTCATCTAGCACTGGGTTGTGACTCTTTTGTCTCCGGCAGGTGGCGCTAACCGCGCTGTTTGTCGCGGCGCTCCTGGCGCCAGGCGGGGCGGGGGCGGCCAGCACGTACCAGCAGTCGGCCAAGGCGACGCTGGACTTTATCAACCAGGAGCAGGCCCACGGGGCCGCCGAGGCCTCTGCGCCCAAGGCGACGGCCGCGCCCCGCCCGGCCAGCACCACGCCGACGTCGGCCCTCCGCCGCCCCGGTGACAGCCAGCAGCACGTCGTCCCACTCCACCCGCCGAGCAGGCAGAACGCGACGTCCACTGCCCCGAAGAAGGACTGGGAGCTGGTGACCCCAAGGCAGGCCGTCATCACGACCCCACGCACCGCCCCAACCTACCGCCCGGTCACGCCGCCCAGCTACGCCGGCGTGGTCAAGGACCACGGGCACGGCCACGGCTACAACCACCAGGACAGGCTGCCCACCCTGCCCGCCACCACCACGCGCCCCCGGGTGTACAACATCCCCATCGTGGTCGAGGACCGCGGCAACTACACGACGACCACCGAACAGAGCCGATGGTACGACAAGCTCTTCGGCAAGGGCACCGACCTGGACGACGACAGTCCATGGGGACGGCGCAAGCGCCAGGCGTCCGAGAAGCCGGAGGGAGCGGAGAGGTCCGAGGTCGTCATCGGCAGCAACGCGATCACGGTTAGCGGTGGCCGCAAGCGCCAGGGCGCTGCGCAGAGCAGGCCCAGGCCTCAGCCCAACAACTAGAGTTAGGAATTATTATACTACCTTGAGGAAAATTAAAAATGCGTCTGTAGAAGTAAAGTTACTGTCGAATCAATCATGTTGATAACACCCACCCTCCTTTCCGCAAAGCACCATCGAGCAAAATCTATGAAAAGATATTTTTAAACGGTCAAGGGCCTATCACCCGGCAGCGCAAAAGCAACGACAAATAAATTTGGTATATTTGAGAATGCCCAGATCAGTTCTAACACTGACAAAGGAAATCGATCATAGAGTGCCGCTGCCCCTTCTTGTGAGACCGGTTCAGTCTGCCGAGCCGAAAGCAGACAAGCCTCGTTGCCTTGGAGCAGCATGGGCTGCCTACCCATTAGGCGAACGATGCGGGCGGCGATTGTAAGCTCAAGTAAAACACGATAATGTCATGATCTCAAGGGAGGGGCTACAGCCCATAAAATCAGACGAAACGTCACCAATAAGTAAGGTAATAACTCTGGAATTTGCGTATACATAAATAAATTTATTATTATAGCAGATAAGAGAGACTCATGGGGAAAACGGAATAATAGCGATTAGTACATGATCTTCTTGCTGACGTACATCTGGGACTGGGGCTGGGCGTACATCTGGGACTGGGACTGCTCGTACATCTGAGAGTCGTCCTCCTCGGGGTGGGCGGCGTTCCACTCCAGAGAGCGCTGGATGGCGACGGGAATCTCGGGGGCGGCGGGGGCGACGGGCAGGTGAGCGGCCACGGGGTGGAAGCCGAGCTCGTCGGCGACGTACTCCAGCTTGAAGTTCTGGCCCTCGGGGCTGGTCCACTCGTAGGAGCCCTGCACCTTGCCGGCGTCCTTCTCCAGGGCGGCCTGCTCCATCTTGGCGATGCCGTTGTTGGTCTTGAAGTGGTACAGGTAGCGGCCGGGCTCGTCCATGTCGAAGGACACCTCAACGATCTGGGCGCCACCCTCCTTAGTCAGGACCGCGCCGTGGGACTTGCCCTGGACCAACATGCGGGCCTGGGGGATCTCGCGGTGCTCCTCGTGGTGCTCCCAGGCGCCGCTGGGGACGACCATCTTCCTCACCTCCTTGGAGAAGAACTGGGGAGCGGCGGAGGCCGCGGCGACCAGGGTGAGGACGATCTGGGCAAGCATAAAAAAAGATTAGACCCTGCGTGATAAAATTCAGAAACAGCCTGTTGTGGTTTAAACACTTACCAGGAACTTCATGGTGATACTTGTGCGGTGGTCAGGTAGATACTGATGCCTTTCTTTGGGGATCGATACGTTTTTATACTCCTTCCGCTGTTTTTGAAACAATGGGCAACCTCTTCTTTCAGTGTCACAGTTCTCAACCTAACCCCCTCCACGCCCGCCTTACCAATATCATTCAGGTAAACCCGTTACCAGGCGTTGATCCATCTTCCGTTAGGGGTCGTCAATGTGACCTTGCTCGAAAGACTTTACGGTCATCAGTAAATCGCCATCGGCGGTATGTCGTGAGACGGCGGCCGCTTCCTTTTTTAAATAAATAAAAAAAACCCTTCCAGAGTCATGTGATAATCTGTTCGTCCGCATGTAGGTTAAACGGTGCGACACACTCCAAAACAATGTTATTGGCAGCGGAACGCAACCGTATAAATACGAGTGAAAAGGAAAGTCCATTATCATTCTCTCGCCGATCAGCAAAGAGCAACCATCACCATGAAGGTCCTGGTAAGTGTGACAGCTCCCTGCTGAGCGGAGAGGCGGTAAAACCACCCCGCTCGACCGAACAAATTTGGCTATTGTACCCGTTGTCTTCTGCTCGCCCAGATCGTCCTCGCCCTGGTCGCCGCGGCCTCCGCCGCTCCCCAGTTCTTCTCCAAGGAGGTGAGGAAGATGGTCGTCCCCGGCGGCGCCTGGGAGCACCACGAGGAGCACCGTGAGATCCCCCAGGCCCGCATGTTGGTCCAGGGCAAGTCCCACGGCGCGGTCCTGACTAAGGAGGGTGGCGCCCAGACCCTGGAGGAGTCCTTCGACATGAACGAGCCCGGCCGCTACCTGTACCACTTCAAGACCAACAACGGCATCGCCAAGATGGAGCAGGCCGCCCTGGAGAAGGACGCCGGCAAGGTGCAGGGCGCCTACGAGTGGACCAGCCCCGAGGGCCAGAACTTCAAGCTGGAGTACGTCGCCGACGAGCTCGGCTTTCACCCCGTGGCTGCTCACCTGCCCGTCGCTCCCGCCGCCCCCGAGATCCCCGTCGCCATCCAGCGCTCTCTGGAGTGGAACGCCGCCCACCCCGAGGAGGACGACTCTCAGATGTACGAGCAGCCCCAGTCCCAGATGTACATCAGCAAGAAGACCATGTACTAATTGATGTCGTCGCCTGCTGATCCCCGATATCCCGCCGTCTGTGATACCCTGAAATTTTAAATACATGTTTTGATATAAGTATTTATTGTTTTTCTTTTCGCTTGGAGGTATATTTTTTAATTGGTATGCCTTACTTTACTCTTTTAGTTATGCATACAGTGGGTATGGTGCCCTAAAGCCACACATTTTGTCTGGTTATAGTCCGGATGCAGGCATGCGACTTAATTGCATGCACGCGCGCGGTCATAATGCGCCGTGGGGAGGGTCTGTAGTCAAGCCTGTTTGCATACGTGCATGCGGTACAGTCTAACTCTGGGGCGAATCAGTGACTTGCTTCGACCCCTTTCCTTGGTCTTTACGAAGCGTTAGCTCCGCCGTTCGGGTAGGCAGCCATTCCTACTTTCCCCAGATGTTGCCCGCCCGGCCTCGTTCTCGGGGTGCGTGTGTGTGCATTGGACAACAAGGTGACAAGCCCTTCTGTCCAATGGAGTTGCCAGCCTTACTTTGCTTTGCCGGCATCCGCGCTCGGCAGAGTCTTGGATGGCATGGTCTGGCAGTGGCGTTTAATTTGCTCCTTGGACATAAAGAAAAAGTGCAAAGGTTGTGCCACGTGACTACAGTTCACCCTTCTGTTTAGTTAAAGAAATAAAAAATAAGCGCAGTTTTTAGCATGTATTGATTTTCGGTCAATCATAGAACTAGTATAATTTCCATTGTTTGAGAGGTGTAAAGTAATCTACCTTTTGCGCAGATGCTGTTGAGGATACAACACATCCGAAGAAGAGTTTTGATTCAGAATGTCCTACTACCTCTACCATATCGCGATTTTAGGCAACCTTTCACGACTTAACGTTCACGCACGAGGCCCGCTAGCTTTTGCAAAGCAGAATGATGGGCTAAAATATGTGATGCAAATAATAATAACACGGCTAATTATTTTTACAACAAATGTCATCACGGGCTTTAAATAAATTTTCGTGAAATGACGAGAAATCCGCGACACAAGATTGTCGTAGAGTGAAGTTATCCATGATATTGGTCCGACCCGTCGCCCATAATGGCTCAGCAATAATGTGACCGGGCTTACGGAGCGCATTACGCAACCAGAGTAATTACACTGGTACATTGTGGACAATGGCCTGCGCCGCGAGAGACCGCTGCCCACGGCTGCGTCCGACTGATATGACAATGACGGCGGCGTGTCGACACTTTGTACCCTCGCCTCTTCCAGCCGCGGGCCCAGGCACCCCCCGCGGCCACGAGGGGCGGTGAAGGGACGCCGCCAACGCAGCCTCATAGAGGTGAAGTGGTGCACTGTGCATCGTAACGCTCTCGGCCGCGTAGTGCAGGCGCCCGCCGGTGTGCCCCCGGCCCCGCCTC
>NW_026267446.1:329861-331570 GCF_000697945.3 Frankliniella occidentalis
TCGGCTTCCACCCCGTGGCCGCTCACCTGCCCGTCGCCCCCGCCGCCCCCGAGATTCCCGCCGCCATCCAGCGCTCTCTGGAGTGGAACGCCGCCCACCCCGAGGAGGACGAGTCTCAGATGTACGAGCAGTCCCAGTCCCAGATGTACGCCCAGCCCCAGTCCCAGATGTACGCCCAGCCCCAGTCCCAGATGTACATCAGCAAGAAGATCATGTACTGAGCTGGTACTTCTATACTCTTTTGTGAATAAAACTTAATTTATTTCATAATTGTTTGCATTTTATTATTTTGACGTCGTTCTGTACGTTGTTTAGAGAGAGCTGGTTTTGAAACCAAAAGCAAAAAGCAGACTCAAGTTGTGTCGTAGACAAGTGACAGATTAAACCATATTCCTAAAATACTGAGTTTAAAACCCATTCAAACTTAAGGTGCGTGTCCGCTGTATCCGCGCCGATGTTTAACCATTTTCGGATACGATTTTTTTCACCAAACGGTGAAAAAACCAACAGGTAACAGAAAACGGACTTATCCGCGGACATCGGATGCGCTTAATGCAATGGTACGTTTACAACAGGGGTAAGCAAAAGCATATCTTCCCAAAAATTATAAAACTGAAATATTTTTAAGGCGAAAACGAAACAATTCGAAAAGGGATATAACATAAATTAATATAATTCAGAAAACGGCGTAGTACAAGTATAGTACATGATCTTATTGCTCATGTTCATCTGGGACTGGGGCTGCTCGTATTATCTTTCATATAGTAGAGAAGCTAATGGGGTCGGGTTTTAGAGAGAACACTCTTAGTAGGTTTCGTAATTCTACGATAAAATTCCTCACAAACAGTTCGTATTCTGCTTTTACGAACAATGTTCGTAAAATCCAAAAATACGAACTGTTCGTAGGCAATAAACAAATTGTTCGTAAATTTATAGACGCACATTTGTGTACAGGGGTGCACGTACAATAACATGGGCAACTTACATCTCATGAAAAAATTACGAACTTTTCGTCATTTAACAAGTATTTGCTTTCTAATCAATAACAAACAGTTCGTGTATAAAATTTAACAGGTGTTTGTTCGTTAATTTACGATTAAATCTCCTTCAGTGAAGTGGTTGGCTGCACCGACCTACTCAATTTCAAAATCGATCATCAACACGTCGCGAAAGTTTCTACCACGATCCATGCTTCACACGGAGTAGCTTGACGCCTGCAACGCAGTGGGTAGGCCATCCCGCCATGCAGCAGTGTCGAGCCGGCTGTCCGCGGCCCGCCGCGACACGCAAGTTCCCGATTAAATGGATGGCAGAACGCCTGCGTCAGCGCCCCGCCCGTTCCCGCACGAAGCTCGAAGGTACCTCGGGAAACGCTCGTTGAGGATACTAATTCAAAAACACGTCGAGCTATTATGTAATAAATTAGACTTTATTCACAAGAGAGATTTGGAGAGTGGTGGTGCAAGGTCAGTACATGATCTTCTTGCCGATGTACATCTGGGACTGGGGCTGCTCGTACATTTGAGAGTCGTCCTCCTCAGGGTGAGCGGCGTTCCACTCCAGAGAGCGCTGGATGGCGACGGGGATCTCGGGGGCGGCGGGGGCGACGGGCAGGTGAGCGGCCACGGGGTGAAAGCCGAGCTCGTCGGCGACGTACTCCAGCTTGAAGTTCTGGCCCTCGGGGCTGGTCCACTCGTAGGCGCCCTGCA
>NW_026267446.1:338040-339248 GCF_000697945.3 Frankliniella occidentalis
CGCCCCGCCAGCGGCCCGTGCCCCGCCCCGGCCGTGAACTTGCGGGACCACTTTTATTTTCAATAGCCGCCGCATCTTCCAGGCCGGGCTCCTCGCCGCCCGACGACCCCTCCCGGCGATTGAGTAATTTGGTCCAGGACGGTCCAGCGTGCCGGCGCGAGCTGCTGGCTCCCGCGGAGCGCAGTTACAGCACCGGAGGGAGTATGAGTATGGCTCTGTACGCCGTCCCCTATAAGGAATTGATCTAAAATTAGACCCGTTATTCCTCTTACACTCATTCTTCAAATTAAAGAAGCTCGGCCTCGGCGCCCGCGAGACTCCGGTTAGGCCACCCCGCAGTACACGCTTGCGCTGCATGCGAGATTTTGCCTACCCATCAGGCGCTATGAGAGCTTGCATTGGCTCAGCTTTGGCAGACGTACTTTCTGGATGACCCCTAACCTCGCAGCTCATACCACCAATCCGAAGCCTCAACCAAAATCAGATTGGAGACTTCATTATTAATTGAAAGACACAAATGTCGTGGATTCAGCCGAAACATATGAGAGCAAATTTCACGAAATCCGTAGCACTCTACTCTTGAACGGAAGTCGAGAAGACCCGAAGAGATAGTCTGGTCAACTGCAGAGCCAGAGGCAAGACAGGTAAACATTTCCGGCCTTGTCACCCTGAATGCATCTATAAATTTTTCGGCGGCACCAAGGATGCTGGCGCGGCGCAGCCATCAGCGCGCCAATAGAAGCGCGTATGAGGTTATCAAGGGAAACGGCTGCGGAAGGGAAAGGGGGCGAGGAGAGGCGGCCGCAAGATAAACTGATAGACCAGAACCGTACCGACCGACCGGCCAGCCGGCGCGTGCATCTTCGCGCGCGCGCGCCCGTCACGGGAGAGAGCGATCACCTCACACAGACACGCGTGTGTCGACGCACGCAAGCACGAACGCACACCTCACGCACGCAGGCTCATACCGGGTTCCGCTGTCCCAAAGCGGCAACGCTGGAGTCTCCGTGGAAAACACACACACGCGCGCGCACACACACGCACACACGCACACATACACATATACACAAACGCGTGCGCGCGCACGCGAATACCGTACACGCCGGTTACAGCATCTCACTCAACGAAAAATACGCTCGCTTTCAATGGTCCAGTTACCTGACACAATGGGGGGACGGGGGAGTGGAAAAAAGAGGTAAAGAGGTGGG
>NW_026267446.1:339388-343857 GCF_000697945.3 Frankliniella occidentalis
GCGGCCACTCATCACAGCTCAACAGGCGCGCTTACTTTTTTTTGTGGATTTTAAGAAGGGAGACTACGCAAGGCGTTTACGTCAAGGGGAAGAGCACACCGCATGTGTCCGTGCGTGACGGGACCTGACAGCTCGTTGTCCCCCTGCCGCCCTGCCCCAGCTCCCCGCTCCAGGCTCGCAGGCTCAAGGACGACAGGCGGAGGGCGGAGGGCCGTGGCCGCGCCGCCCGCCGGAGTAGAGGCTCCGTCCGACCATCCGATTCGTACGCCCTTTGCCCCTGTAAAACTTACAGACGTCTTGCTGCATGTACTACTAACGCGAGTGATCTCCTTAAATTAGTTACATTTGCAAATTCAAGGCAGGGGAAAGAATTGAAACCTTCGCTAAAAAAAATACCCTTTTTGAAAATTTTTGCATCCCTTTTACATATTCCCTTCCCCTTTTTTTCTTATTATTTTCAAGGAAGATTTAAACACGTGCTCGTGGATGGGCCATCAGTGCCCCGCCTCTCCCCCCTCCATTGTGCGCAACTTGTCTTTCGGAGGGGCGTGGCGCTGCGAGTCATTTGGCACGTGGGTGTGGAGCTCATGACCCCCCTCGCCAATGAAGCACCGTTGGCTCATCCGCGCGGATCCCTCTCGGTGAGGGTCAGAGGTCGCCCACTCACTCCTCACACCTCCGTGGCCTCTATGCGTGTTGACACGTTCGATTTCATTTCGCCAACGGCCTGGGCGCTGGGCGCGACAGAACGGGCTAACCCGTCCCTTCCCCTACCGACCCGGCCCTGGATGGAGTCTGCGGCCCGAACTGTCCGGCCGGTGACGTAAAGCCCTGGGCGTCCTGAACTCTTAACGCCGCCGCTCCGGCCGGGGCGTGTACTCCCACACCTCGCCCACCCTAGTAGCACAGAATTGTCGTACGACTGTCGGACAACAGTAGAAAAAAGATACGGACTATCGGTGCGATATACGAAATGAGAAAAATGATTCTATCGGTATACTATCTTTTTTCCTCGAAACGAAATTCTTTATCGGCCAGCTATCGTAATGGAAGCAAAATGCCACTGTTGTGGATTCGATCAGGAATCGATAAAAGTACAACAAAATGGTAGATGGTTTAAATTTGATAGACCAGCGACAATCGTCTGACTATGGAAAAGCCATCACTTTTGGATTTTCGTTATCGTCATAATAATACGACGATAGATAAAAATAACACTATGTGCGACAGTTTTGTGTTACTAGGGCAGTAAGAGGAGCAAAGAGCGGGGCGGCGGCGGCGCATCGTCGGGCGGCAGGACGACAAGACGCCCAACTTCTGCCCCCCGGCGCCTCGCGGGACCGCGGGCGCGAGCGAGGTTGTTGCTCCCCCCGCCACAGCCCGCCAGCGCCGGCCGGCCAGTTCAGTAACACGGTCTGGGTCTCGGACGCCACCCCGCCCCACCGCGCCCCGCCCCAACTCTCCCCACCCCGCTGCACCGAGCTATGGACTCACACGCACACCCCGCCTTTTGATCCCAAACTCATTTCCACGCTGCTGTCATTACCGCAGCCCCTTTAGCGGAGAAATCTGCTCGACTCGGCGTCGGCGTCGTCCCTCGCAGTGTACGCGGGAAGAAAAATTATTTTCAAAAAGAATGTCGTTAGCTAACAGCTCACTCGCGGATTCCCACAACTCAAAGGTGCTATCATAACGACAATTTTTGGCTGCAGGCCACCGTGGATGCCTTTTTCGTATTTTTCGGGTGCACTTTTGCGGGCGGGTTTGGCTCCTCAAGGGGCTTGACTCTGCCGGCCAAGTGGCTCGCCAATCACACCTCGCGAATAACGCCGACCAGATCAGCTGATGCCAAAGCGGCCGTGTGGTGCGCTGGATAGGTCGCCGCGAGCGTTGGCCAGGCGGCAGCTGGCCGGTGCGGGAGCTCCCCGCTGCTCCTCTGCCTCGGTAAATGTCGTTATTTTCGGCGAAACACTAAGGAGGTATAAGGATCCGGCTCCTCGCGGGGGACCAAAGCAGTGCGGGGACCGTGGGGGAGCGCGGTGGAGGCCGCCCGGCCCGCCCCGGCCGGGGCCCCCGCGGGGCCGGCCGGGCGAGCGCATCGGTGTTCGTATATAAGCGGGCGGGAGGCGGAGCCGGGCACTCGCCTCCTGGCAGCGACAGCAGCAGCATCTGCAACACCATGAAGTCCCTCGTGAGTACCACACTCGGCTCCCATACCTCAGGATTCACGCGTGTGCATCCGACGTCGAATATCGTTCAAGAGCGGCCGATTTGACGAGCTTCAGTAAAAGAGGAGGCGTCCGCCCGATGAGTGAGCGACTCTCATTTGGAATGACACACTGCGACCCCGCCAGACAGGAGCAGGACGGTCACCCAGAAAACGGCTCCGCGGCTCCGTTGATTCAATAGTGGAAAGAAAATATGATAGAATTTTTCTCTTGACTCAGTGGAATTTCATTGACAGAAGGGAAAAATTCCCATAGGGTGATGGAAAAATCGCTTCAAGTTGCAGGGAAATTCTATCATATTTTCCATTGGTTAAATGTCCATTGATCTGAGGGATTCTCCGTTAATTCAATGTGACCATTTTCTGTGTGTCGCCCCGCCGCGTCGCGGGCGCCCGGAAGTCGTGTCGGGGTGATGATGTTTATATCGCCGGCCGGTGAGACGGGTTCTGCTCATCTGCCGCCGAGGCGATCAATTTGAGCCGCTGCCGCCGTTTGGCGGCCAGGAGGCGCCGCGCCGCCACCCGAGTGGCACACTGCCATCTCTCTCTCCAAGGCCCCCTCGGCCCAGGCCCGGGCCGATCCACGAAACTAATCGGGAAACTTGAACGCACTCAGTGTGTTGAAGCTGTATGTCTCTAGTAATCCGAAACACATCCTTTCTCGGTGTCGTCAGGTTTTATTAGCCGCCGTTTTGGCCGTGGCCTCCGCCGCCCCGCAGTTCAACAACTACCAGGGCCAGCAGGCCTACAAGCAGTCCACCTCCTCACAACAGTACGTGGAGCAGAGCAGTCCCGAACAGAAGGTACGACCACCCCACCGCCCCGCCAATAAAAATTCTAAATTCTGTCCGGAGCTGGACAATGTAACGACAACTGATACGCCGCATCTCTTGCAGTCCTCGCTGAGCCAGTACGTGCAGGCCAAGAAGCCCGTCCTGCCTCCCATTGCCATCACCAGCTTCTCGCGCGACGTGCAGCCTGCCGGCGACTACAAGTACAGGTGAGCTGTCCCGGCCCCGCCCAGCCCTGCCCCCGCCAAGCTCCGCCACTCCTGCCTCGTCGTTAAGCCCACCGCGGTTGGGCAACGATACGTGGGCGAAGGGGCTCCCTTGCCACCGTCAGCAAACTTCACGCAGGATTGTTCGAAAACCCGCCCGCTCGTCCGCCCGCCCGCCCCAACGACGCCGTCTTTCCCTTTTTGGGGTCGACGCGGGGGGGGCGCGCTAGCAGCGAGAGTGAGAGGAAGCGTCCTGATCTCAGTCTGGATTGCGAAGCGCTAAGCCGTTCTGTGCCGCGCCGTGCCCTGCCGCGCCCTGTCTGCCCTGCCGTGCCATGTCTGCCCTGCCCTGCCCTGTCTGCCCTGCCCTGTCTGCCGTACCCTGTTGCGCCCTGCCCTGCCCTCCCGCGCCCTGCCCTTCCCTGCCGCGACGCACCGGCCCGGCCCGGCAGCTCGAGGACAGCCTGCTCCTCCGGGAAACGGAGATGCGTCACCGTTCTGCGTATGTTGCCAGCCGGCATCAGATGATTAGTATATTGATTTGGATTATAAAAAATCAAAAAAGAAGAGGAGTTGAAGCCTTACTGGCACGATCAACTGACCTACAGAAAACGGGCGCGCTCATAACTTGTCTGTCGGACCGGGCCGGGCCGGGGACAGGCACCCTCATCCTCATATTGTGGCTGCGGGGCGAGTAAAAAGTCGGGGAGTGACGCAACTGATGGGGCGCAAGACCTGGCCCGCCGCGTACGCTACCCGCTCTGGCCTGCAGCACTTGTTTACTTTCAGACCCGCACCTGACTGACTCTATCTCTCTCTCTCGCCACTTGTTGCAGCTACGGCACTGAGCACGGCATCAACATCCAGGAGGACGCAAAGATCAAGGAGATCATCGACGAGAAGAACGAGCCCCACCACGTTCCCGCCGTCACCGGCTCCTACTCGTACGTCGGCGACGACGGCCAGACCTACACCGTCAACTACATCGCCGACGAGTTCGGCTTCCGCGCGTCCGGCGCCCACCTGCCCAACCCGCCAGCGGTCCCCGCCGACATCGCCAAGTCCATCAAGACCCTGCCGCCCCTGCCCAAGGACGAGCCCGTACAACAGGTGCAGAAGCAGCCCGCCTTCCAGCAGTACCAGCAGCAGCAGTACCAGCAGAGGTATCAACAGTACAAGCAGTTCAACTAGATGCACATCTCACTCCTCTACCTTCTCCCCTTCTGTCTTTCTAGTGTAAAATAT
>NW_026267446.1:343907-344781 GCF_000697945.3 Frankliniella occidentalis
CATGCGGGCCTGGGGGATCTCGCGGTGCTCCTCGTGGTGCTCCCAGGCGCCGCCCTGTACGACCGTCTTCCTCACCTCCTTGGAGAAGAACTGGGGGGCGGCGGAGGCCGCGGCGACCAGGGCGAGGGCGATCTAAGCGAGCAGAGAGAACAGCCTTATGAACACAAACGACCAGTATTCTTAACTTTCATTTGGAGGGATTACACAGAACTTTGCTGCTTACCAGGAACTTCATGGTGCTCGTTGTTCTGGTGTCTATTGGCGACTGATATCCAATCTCTCACACCTTGCTTTTATATACGATCCGCCAAGCTGGGACCTGAAGTGGTACAGTGAATATCAGAATCTGGCTCGACGCTCTCACTTTTGTTTTAGGGGACGTTGTGCCCCGGAAGGTCTTAGTGACCGCAGAAGTGACCCCTACTACTGACCGACAAAAGAGTTTTTGTGTAAAAGGCAGGTCAGGTCTGACGTATGGGGCACAGAACAGATCGCGCACAGTACAGTTAAGTGAGACGTCCCCGTCTGTCTTTCCGTATAAAAGACCACGACGGCTAATGGTGGCTATCATTCTTTAGCTGACCAGCAAACAGTAACCACCGCCATGAAGGTCCTGGTAAGTGTGTGAGGACGCCTGTACGGTAACTTCACTTTAAAAACTTTTTGCTAACGACGGTCTCTGTCCACTCGCCTAGATCGTCCTCGCCCTGGTCGCCGCGGCCTCCGCCGCCCCCCAGTTCTTCTCCAAGGAGGTGAGGAAGACGGTCATTCCCAGCGGCTCCTGGGAGCACCGCGAGGAGCACCGCGAGATCCCTCAGGCCCGCATGTTGGTCCAGGGCAAGTCCCACGGCGCGGTCCTGACTAAGGAGGGTGG
>NW_026267446.1:344831-350934 GCF_000697945.3 Frankliniella occidentalis
CCGCATAGGCGTTAAAAAAGTTTCCTTTTTGAAAGGCGACTATTGTCCTCGTGTATTCGACAAGTTTAGGTGCCGTGTTCAACTGACACTAAGCAACCTCACTGCTGTAGGCCTATTTATTCGTCTCCCCGGAGGGGGAGGGACGGAGGAAGAGGAGGGGGAGGGCAAGCGGCGTGCCCGGCGGTGTCGGGCCGGCGAGACAAAGGCTGGAATGTGTTTCGTCGTCCGGACTCGCCCCCGCATCGGGCTCAATGGCTCAGTTGGTTGCGAACGAGGCGAGGACGCTGAGTTGCCAGCGCCGGGTTCAGGTCCCGGCGCTGGCAGCGGTAGGCGTGTATCCTTCTATGTAGCAGCCAAAAAGCCATGATGTTAGCCTACAAGGGCGTTACCAACTCGGATGACCGTAGGAATCCGGAATCGCATCGCATCGAGGCGATCGCCTCGATGCGAACACCAGGGCACACCTTCCCAAACAAATGATTTTTTAAATTTTTCTTTAAATATTGGCAGTTTGCTACTGGTTCTGTTGGTAGAACTATTCTCCCAAGATCCACATCTCTGCGGAGAAAGGTAGTCGCCGTGCGCGCAAGGGGATCATTCGCCGCACCAAGCAGCAGAAATCTTGCCTCCCTGCGCAGAGGGACTGTCCGTGCGCGCGGTACAAAAAGTTGCCTTTGGGAGGGGGGCGGGAGTGTCCCCGCGCACGGCTCGTTCCGTCGCCGCGCCCGCCCGCACAGATGCCGCCGTGCGCGGGGGAACGAAACTCCCCATGCGCGCGGTAGAAAAAGTTGCCTTTCGGTGGGGGACGGGAGTATCCCCGCGCACGGCTCGTTCTGTCGCCGCGCCCGCCCGCACAAATGTTGCCTTTCTGCGGGAAACTGGAGGCTCCCTGATCAGGGCGACGTCTCAGGCATGTTGCCCTCACAAGAGCATCTTTTTGTACAAATACCCCGGCCGACACAAAAGTTGCCTTTAGGAATCACAGTGCGACGTGTCGTCCTATGACTTAAGTTTTAAGCAGTACGTACATGCTTTCACATCTTAGTGATATTTGTAAGCGCTGGGAACAGAACCACGTACTGGGATTGGATGAGAAACGATAATCGTATGGGGAATACCCGCGGCACTCGGCCCGGTGCAGTGCGGGTGCGGCAAGGTCAGCGCTCGAATTTTGTGCTAGTCGTGCAACACCGATAAGTATTATCAACGTCAACTGTTGAGTGAAACGAGCCGCATACAGAAGTGCAGAAAATCACAGTAATATAAAAACACATCACATCACAGAGCGTTTTGTTTATTATCACAGTACCACTTTTGACTTAGCAAGTCCAGCTCGCTGAGGGTGGAGACAAAAAGGTCGGCTGCAGTAGACGCCATCACCTGCCCGAGGCCGAGGTCATTTCCCTGCTGCTCATCCCTCACCTCCTCTGCCTCTGGTTCCTCGAGCACTTCCACAAGTCTGCGTTCCTTGTATTTGTGCTCACAGTTCACGTCGCCCTCCGGAGGCGGCGAGTCCGTCGCGCGCTTCGCACTCGGCCCCAGGTACACAAAAGAAGGCGCTCTGTCGACCCCTGAATCCAATCTGCTTGCACGAGCCCTGAGGACGAATGAGAACAGGGGATGAGCGCGCTGTGGAATTGACGGTCAGGTTCCTGTCTACGGCTGTGGTGTGCGGCGGGCCCCCCTCGCCCTCGTTCATCTTTGTCCCCATCAACGAAAACTTGCCTCAAGCACAATCGTAGTTTGTACAGCGAGGCGACGACCAGCACCTTCACCAGGACGAAGAGAGCCCACATCAGGTACACCAGAGGGCGAGAGCCGCCCTCCACCGGAGCATCAGGCGTCGGTAGTGGCACGCGAGACTCAATTATTGGCATCTCCAAAGCTGGTGTCTCCTCTATCGGAGGTCCCGCATGGTCCGACGGAGGCGGCGGCGGCGGCGTTGCAGTCGTGGTCGTGGTGCCCGGTGGAGGTGCAGGTGTAGCGGGATAGGTCGGATGAGACTGAGAGCTTGACGCTGAGGGCTGCAGAAAAAGCAAACGAGAAATGGTGTACTCAGTACACTACGTACAGGATGGTCCAGAGACCCCTTCCTTTATTTTGCTTTATATTGTACCGGATGCAGGCGTGCGGGCGGGTTGCATACTCGCACGGGGCCGTAAGGCGCCGCGGTGAGCGACTGTAGGCAAGCCTGCCTGCATGTGGTACAGTATAAGCAAAATAAAGGAAGGGGTCTGTGGACCTGTACCAGGACCACCCTGTATAGTACCCTGTTTGATGTGCAGTGTTGTGTCATGACCACCTTTCTGTTCCACTATAACGTGACAAGGGATGACACCTTGTATGATATTTTTCCGCCATGACTCGGCCGATTTACTCACGCAGTTCTTCTCGTCCTCGTTGCCCCTGCAGTCCTGGAAGCCGTTGCAGCGCGTCTTGGGGTGCATGCAGCGCTCCGAGCCTTTCATGTTGAGGCAGAAGTACGAGCCCGCCTTGCAGTCCTGCGCGCTGCTGCAGCCGCGCTCGTCATAGCCCCGTGTGCAGTCGTTGCGACCGTCGCAGAACAGCTGCCTGTCCCTGTGCAGTGCCCCCGTCTGGGGGCACGTCCGCAGCTCCGTCGGCCGACCAGCACCGCAGTTCGCCTCGTCCTGGTTGTCGTCGCAGTCCCTCGTGCCGTCGCACCTGCGGGGACCGTGAGGCGCCGGGGCGTCAGCAAGAGTGCGAGCTCTCTGCTCCTGCTCCGGCCCGGAGCCACGAGGACGGCGACGATTACCAGTAGGCTGCCCGGCGGCAGCGGCCGTCGCACTCGCGGGCGCCGTCCTTGCAGCGCCCGCGGCAGCCCCTCTCGTCCGTGCCGCCCTGGCAGTCGTCGTAGCCGTCGCACGCGTAGAGCGGCGCCAGGCAGCGCTGCTTGTCCTGCCTCTTGGGGCACGGCATGTGTCCGGGCGGGCAGTCGGCGTGCGCCAGGGTCGCCTGCAGCAGCAGCAGGAGGGCGGCGGCAGCGTGCACCCCGCCCGCCCGAACCATGGCGTCCATGGCACTGAGGCAGGCGGCCGTCATGCATCCGCCCGGCCCGAGATAGCAGAACGGCTCGGGGCTGACTCAACCGGGAGAGGTTATGTGTGGACCAACGGCGCACCGCGACGGCGGGCGGCAGCAGATAACGTCGCCGCCCGCCAGCCCCGGGTGGGCAGCCCATCCGGCGGGCGCGGCGCGCGGGAGGCCTTGGTTCTGCCCCGCAGGGCGCCGCAGCGCCGGCCGGGTGGGCAGCCCACCGCGCGCCAAAGGCTCCTCCGGGGCCGTCTGGCGGGCGCGGCTGCTCCCGCATGGTGGGGGGCACAGCCGAGCCCTGAGTGGGCAGCCCGTCTGGCGGAAGCGGCTGCGCCCGCAGGGTGGGCAGCCCACCGCGCGCCATCGGCTCCCCCGAGCCCCCGGGGCCCGCGCCGCACGCGCCCGGGCCGCGAGAGAGGAGGTCCCAGGACACGAGCAGCAATTACGACGATTTGAAGGGCGCAAAAGGGGACGGCCCGGGCAACAACAACTAAACGGGAGCGAGCCGACGTGCTATCCGTCTTGATAACGTTCGTCCCTCACAGGCCATTTTGACGGAGCAATAAATCACTCCATGGAATGATATTTCCTGGGTGGAAAAGCCAATAATTCGAGTGTCTGTCCCTGGTCCGAGCCCACCCAGGGTACTGCACGACGGAATTTGGCCGTTTGCTCTTATCTTAGGCCTGTTCTTATATCCATAGATCCGACGAGTTTTAATGGCGCATCGTACAGGACTTATCTGAAATTGATTTTATTCCATATGGTGTCGTTGAACACACCCCACCTTCCGGACCTAAGTGAGGGGGGGGGGGGTGAGAGCAAACCACACGCTGTATTGTGCTGTACTTTGGGACTATACTTTGACACTGAAATGGTCCTTGGTCCTCAACCGCTCACCTGTTAAAACAGGCTCCGTCCGCATCAAGATAGTGCATTATCTTAGTGCCGACGGAGTAGCATAGACTGTGTGACTTCGTCTCTTCCCGGCCGAGACTGTATCACAGCACGCGCTGTGGCTCAAAAAATACCGCAACGGTGCGTTATCTTTCCCCCCTGATGAAAGGAAAGAAAGGAGGATCCACCCCAAACTGTACACTTTCTTTTCCCAGCCGAATGTTGGAGTCCCGAGCGCGCGACTCGGCTCGATCGGCCGCCCCGACGTGACACGCCGCGGCGTGGCGTGGACGCCCAAATGAGGTCACTCTGCCAATTCGGATCTTGTTCGGGAATGCGGGGCCACTTCCCACGGCACGGTCAAGTGCACGGCCAGAGCCGCCGCCGCCGCGCCGCGCCGTTACTTGCATACACCCGTCTCATTGCTTCACATTTTATGATTTTCGCATCCCCCCCTCTCTCTCTCCGTTTTTTTTTTTTTGGCGAAAATAAGGAATGTTTTTTTTACTGAAGAAAACATTTTTTTAGGGAGAGAGAGAAAGTGAGGTACAACGTGGGGGGAATCATCACTCCAGATGAAAGTGTACGAGTTAATACGTTAGTATACACGTTAGTAGACTCTATTTTTAGCGTAATTTTTCCCATTTTAACAAAATTAGGTCATAACAGCCCTTTTTTGCTTGATTTCTACCATGAGACGCGTTATTACGCCGTTACAGTACGAGTTGGTTCGCCTTTGGTACAGCAACTGGGTGCACGAAGCAGTACGCAAGTGATTTCCTCCTCAGTGTGCCATAAAGCGGCCGGCTCTCTTTTCAAAGGGTGAGGTGGATGATAAATTTTAGACTGAAAGCAGGACTCAAGCCGCCACTGCCACTAAAATCCAATGAACTTTTTTCTTTTATGCATGAATAAAAAAAAAGTTTACAATGCATTGTGCCGGAAAATAACGAACCGTGCTGAAAGCACGCGAATTGTCTGTTGTGACTGACCTAGCCCAACTCCCTGAGGGTTAGTCGCGATCGCCCCGGGAGCTCGGCGCCTGCGAGAGTCAGGGTGGGCCACCCCGCAGTACACACATGCACTGCAGGCAAAGTGTTGCCTACCTCCCAGGCGCCATGAGAGCTCGCAGACGAGGTCTGACAGGTGCGCAACAGCGAAGGGCGTGGACGTACTTTCTGGAGGACCCCTTACAGGCACCTCCTGGTGAAAGGTGATAGGCAAACCCACCACCCGCCAGCACGCATGCGTGAGGTAGATAAATTACTTCCAGTGTGGACAGTCCACCACAAAACTTCCGTATGCCACTACTCGGCAATTTAATTGTTGACTCTCTTAGCGATCGCTAATCTGCCCGAGCCCGGAGCATCAAACCGACGCAAGCCAGACTCGGCCGCGGGCCGCTCTGACTGCTGCTGCTGCCTCCGGCGGGAGGACGTTCGCCCCTTCCAGCCCGGTCTGCACTCTCCCCCGCCGCGCCCTGCCCCACCTCACCGCGCCACGCCACGCCACGCCACACCGCGCGCATGGCGACACACCTCCGATGCACTCTGTTAAAAATAGCACTCCCCCAAAGCTACGGCTAGACGTGGTTTGTTGACCCGCAGGACAAGTTCCAGCGGAGGAGCGAGGCGGGGCAGGTGCATCCGTGGCGACTGGAGCGGCAGGAGCGGCGGGAGCGGCAGGAGCAGCAGGAGCAGCAGGAGCGCGGGGCGGGGAGCAGCGCCAATCCGTCATGCAGGGGAGTGGCATTCCCTGAGGCAGCAGAGCGGCCGTCAGATCAAGAGGGCATATAAAACTTTACGTCGAACACCAGAACTGCGTATATAGCAGTACAAAACAGCATAGTCAGGCAGTGACAGGAAACGAAATACAAACAACGGCAGTGTGGTGTAAACTGTTTGTAAATGTGCAACATATATTGATGCGACTCCTGCAATGCCCGTGCCATTCTATTGGTCGGCAGGATCTGCTCGTGCTCGAAAGACGACCCAGTCGATGCAGTCGCAGCCGTCGTCCGGAGCCCGGTGCAAGCGCGGTGCAAGCCCGGTGCAACCCGCTGCCGGGTCCACTTCACGGGAGTGTGCATCCGACTGCGCCGGTGCCTGGCCGCATCGAGCCAGCCAGGACGGGGCGGGGCGAGGCGGGGCGGGGG
>NW_026267446.1:350984-353094 GCF_000697945.3 Frankliniella occidentalis
GTACGAGCAGCCCCAGTCCCAGATGTACGCCCAGTCCCAGTCCCAGATGTACGCCCAGCCCCAGTCCCAGATGTACATCAGCAAGAAGATCATGTTCTGAGCCTACGCCCATTTCTTTTGTGAATAAACTTTAATTTATTTTATAACAGTTTGGATTTCCATGTTATGACGTAGTTCTGAAAGTTCCTCCTCAACAACCGTTCCCCAATGTGGCGTCGGTGCGCTGACTTTGTTTTACCCCTCACCGAGCACTCCCGTTTAAAGGGGGGAACACCTCCCGTCTTTACTTTGCTGCAAGGCGGGCTGGCCTACCCAGCGGGCTGTAGGCGCCCGCGTCAATCAATGCCTTGCGAAACTTGGACCCTTGGACGGTGGGAGAACCTTACGCCACCGGGTGTTAATAACTGATAGAGCGGTCAACTCTCATTTTCTTAGACGTTGCTCGTAAAGAAACACCACTTACATTCGATGCGTATGTGCGCCGAAACCACACCCAAAAATGCTATCCTTAAACCAAGGAATTTTCTTTAAAAAAAATGCAAGGTAATTATCGACCTTGGTTTAAGGTTTTTCTGGTTTTTCCATTAATTTCAAGGAAATTAAGTTGATCTAACGAAATTTTTACTTTATTTTAACGTCATTTGCATTAAGTTAAATACAGTTTTTCTTTCTTTTTTTGGAGGTAAGAATAGCTTTGAAGCAACGCATTTCACCTTGTTCCAAGTCTACCATTTTCTGGGTGCAGCCTCCCTACAGACAGACTGCCTGCCAGTTTCGGCCACCACCGGTCCGGATCTGGACTGGTCGGGTCAAACGTCACAGGGCGGCCGGCCGGACACTGACGGCAACTGACACGGCCTATGGGGAAATACAGGGTGGTCCACAGACCCCGCCCTTTATTTTGCTTATACTGTACCGGATGCAGGCGTGCGACCGGGTTGAATACTCGCAAGGGGCCGTAAGGCGCCGTAGTGAGCGACGATAGGCAAGCCCGCCCGCACGCCTGCATGCGGTACAGTATAAGCAAAAATAAAGGAGGGGGTCTGTGGACCACCCTGTAGATCTGGAGACGTGCTGCCAAACAGAAAAAAGCGCAAGCCTGTAGAACACGATGTTTTTTCGGGTTATTATAACGAAATTAACATTGAAAGCATAAACTGTCGCCCACTAAACCTTAATCAGCCTCAGGTCACCGAAAAAAGACGGTTCTTGAATCAAGTTAATTCTCTTGAAACAAGTGCATGCACTTGTTTCGAGGGAATTTACTTGATTCAAGAACTTGCTTTTTGGGTGGAAGACTCATGAGACAGTATACAAAATGCGACAATGCGTTTGCGCTCTCCCAAACCGAGTGCGGACTTTCAACCACCCTTGACGAGTGACAGCCAAAACCTTTTATTTATGGCTTACAAAACCACCCCTAATGACGCATTGCGAATGCAAATGTACAAATACAAAATACGAGCAGGTCCCCAGTACATTCTCACAGAGTTTTGGACAAGTGGCAAACCATTATTACCTTCCCAAAATAAAAAGGTAAAACCAGGAACCATTCAAACTTTCAGAGACGGGCAAAAACATAAAATTCCAAAACTAACTTTTTCAAAACAAATATTATTTAGGAAATTAGGAGACAATTCTAGCGTGTAATAGAATAAATTAGAATGATTCACAAAGGCGGCGAGGCACAAAGTTAATACACGATCTTCTTGCTAATTGGCTGAGCCTTAAAGCAATAAGAAATAAAGAATCTGAATAAAAATAAGAGGCGAACCCTTAACAATCGAGTCGAGTAGGCCCCAGGAGTTTGGGAGATCACGGCCCAACTTATGGGGATCCAACCTTCCCAATGGTAAAGTTTATAGGGTTGATGTGAGTCAGAGATATGTTGTTCTGATCAGAGCACTACAAAAATGGCTGCGAAACTAATTTTCGAGCAATTATTACCGTTGGAAAGATAACTGAGGTCAAAGTTAAAATGAGTGCTTGCTTCTAAAACGCCTCATGTTGCAGTCTGTGGGTTGGCAAGCCTGAGCAGGAGAACGGCATGGTAGAACTGAGGTATATTTCGTACGCGCGAGGAGCGGCGTCGAGTAAATGGGCAAAATGG
>NW_026267446.1:359984-361227 GCF_000697945.3 Frankliniella occidentalis
TTGCGTTTCATTTTTCACTAATGCAATGTTTTAGAGGGGCACTTGGCAAGGGTTTTGAGTATTTTGTGGGGAAACAATGCATCGGAACATTCTTGTATTTTCCCTGTATATGTGATCTTCTTGAGAAATGCGTGAGAATCATCTCCCGTCCTCGCAGATATGTTTCACATTTACCTTAGCAATCTCGTTTCAAATAGCATTTTCACTGCGTACATCCGCCAGTGTGCAGTGTGCCCCGCCAAGATAGCGCCTTGCGGATAGACAGTCCCGCTCGACACAGCTGCGCCCGAGCGACCGGTATTGCCTACCCACCAGGCGCCTTGCGTATGGAGTTACTGCATTTGACGTCCCTGTTTGCAGCTAACGTCCGTTTGTAGTTACAACCAACACGGCCACACGGCTACATGCAGCTAACTGACTGAAACCTCAGCAAAGTCCGCAAAGTAATCACGACCCCCCCCCCCCCCCCGTGAATAAAGGACGTTCCTGAATCTTGTTGGCCTATCGATTATGGAATGGACATTTGTTGTATATTGATCAGAAGTTGGCACCACTGCTTGTCAAAGCTTATAAATACCCCTGCTTCCAGTACAATAAATCAGTTCAGTCTTGCTACCCAGCTTGTCTTCCTACTCCTCCGCCGTAGACATTCCTAACCAGTCGCACCACCGGCCTCTGAGCTAACGCCGTTCAAAGTTATAGACCAAACTCTATCAGAAGATACAACAACATTAGGTATAAAGATGAGTAGAGACATAAGACATATCTCAGATTCAGAGACCTTACCAAGCTGTCGAATGAACCATATGGAGGCAAGAAACCACTGGCCGCTGCGGGGGACAGTGGACACATGGTGGATCAAGACTCGTGGCCTGCAGGCTGTATTCGAAGTAGCGCCCATCCAGGTGCCGCTAGGTAATTGAGTCACGAGTCTCCACGTTGGATGGCCTATACTTCCACAGAGCGTATATGAGCAAATGATCGAGAGCGTCATTTCTCTATTGGCTTCTTTATAACACTTGATTTACAGACGAAACAAAACGGGGAGTTGTTAATAATTTAAATATATTTCCGTAAGAAGCAGGCAAACGCAGGGGTCAGTTTAAACAGTCTTTTAGTACATGATGGTCTTCTTGGTGAGGTACATGTCGGCCTCCTTGTCCTCCTCGGGGTGGGCGGCGTTCCACTGCAGGGAGCGCTGGATGGCGACGGGTACCTCAGGGGCGACGGGCAGGTGAGCGGC
>NW_026267446.1:369807-370802 GCF_000697945.3 Frankliniella occidentalis
GGGGGGAGCTGGGCCTGGCCAAAAGGCACAAGGACAAAGTCGGGGCAGGGCGCTCCTGCAGCCGCGGGGAGAGGAGAGACGGAGGGAGGATCCTTGCACCGTTAGGCCAGTCGCACTCATCGATACCACCGACGTGATAAGGCCGTTCGTGATGCATAAGGACAGAGGGAAGAAAAGAGAGAAAGAAAGGAAGTGGGGGAGGGGAGGTAAGATCGATAGCTGATGTCCACGGGTTGCCTACGAGCAAGCGTATATTGCACACTTTCAGGCGTTTCATCCGTTCCATCTCTGCGACCAACAAAGGCGGGGAAGGGTGTCGGGACGATCGGACGACCGCCTCTCCGCCCCCTTAAAAAACCGCTATCGGGGGGGGGGGGGGGGACTTGTGCCTGTGTGCGTAGCGTACGTGTGAGGTTGCATGTTGACACGGCGCGGAGCTCTCCTCCGCCTCCTCCGGACGCTCCCGAAGAGAAGACTAAAATAGAATCCGTCGGGTGGAAAGCAGAAGCGCGCGAGATTTAAATAACGGTCCGGACGGCGCGGCCGCCGCTGCAAAGTTACGGCATCGGCGGCGGCGGTTTTTCCTTCGAAGAGGAGGAAGTGTTGAATTTCTCATGCGATGGCTTTTCTCCTGGTCGTCGTCGTCTCGGTGGCGGCAACACCTTTCTTTTTATTTTTTCCGGGGATGCGTGCGACGGTGGCGGCGGTGGCAGCGGCGGCGACGGCGACGGCGATGGCGTCTGTCTGGAGCGGCGCTTTCAAACCGGCGCCAGGCTAATCGCACCGAGACCGCGGACTCTTGGTATTACCTACTTCCACACGACGCGGAATGCCTGCACCACGCCGCGCCACGCCGCGCCGCGCCGCTCCGCCGCCACGCCAAACGGCCGAACGACTGCAACTTTTTTGTTATTTGATTAAGAGGGCAACGACCCCATCGGCAAGGCCTTGCAAGGTGACTCGAGCGGTTGCCTGCCGCCCCCCCTCCCCCCTTC
>NW_026267446.1:370852-371514 GCF_000697945.3 Frankliniella occidentalis
AAGGCCATGTCAACGATCTGGGCGCCGCCCTCCTTGGTCAAGACTTGCTTCGCGAGCTCGGGCCTCTCGGCCAGCATCAGGCGCTCGTTGGACATGAGGAGGGGGCGGGAACCAGCGGCGGCAACGGCCAACACGGCGGCGAACACCTGCGGCCGACAAGAGGTGTTATACAAAAAAATACTGCGTTTGTGGCCCAGGAGGATCCTCATGTTGACTGCAGTATGCAAAGCATGAGACTTACCACAAAGGACTTCATGTTTGCTGACAGGGTGTCTGGTGCTTCCTACTGCTACCTGGAGACCAATGAGTGACTACTGAGGGGCCCGGCGCGCTTTTATACTTCCGCTGCTCTCCGTGACCGCTACTTAACCCTTTGCAGAGCACGTGACCTTCGCTCCGATTCGGAAAAATACTCTCAGGCCGCTGCTTCTTGGTGACAGGTTAGGTCCAGGAGATCCCTCGTGTACAGTACACAAGTGGCATTCGCGATAACAAACGGCGGGCTTGTTAACTATAAGTAGACCACAAGCATAGAGTAAGAGAAGACGACAAGATTTGCGAGATAGGCTGTTTATTTTAACTAGTGCTTAGTACAGCTGGGTGAACGCGAGCATCATACGCTAGATTGAAGAAAGCTTACAATTGCAATTTAGGTTGTACGG
>NW_026267446.1:381220-401020 GCF_000697945.3 Frankliniella occidentalis
GCGCGGAAGGGCGGAGCGGGGCGCGAGCGGTGGCGCAGCGTGCCGTCGTCCTGAACGTCCTCATCTGGGCAGCTTATTGTCACGTTGCCGGACCATCGCGACGGTTAGGTCCGCTCCGGCCCGTCCCGACCCGACCCGAGGCCAGGCCCAGGCCAGGCTCACCGCGGGGCAGAGCCAGGCAGCTCCAGCGCCAGCCCACGAGAGCGCAGCGGAGTGCAGCCAAGACTTCGGGGTGCTTCGCTTGCTTCGCTTGCTTCGCTTGCTTCGCTTGCTTCGCGGTGCGGCCCCAGAGGGCCTGATGCGTCAACACAGGGGCTGAGGGACGGGCCGACCAGGGCGCCGCCCACACTCCACACCACCCCCCGCGGACAAGCAGCCAATCTTCTACTCTGAAGTGCAGAGGTGAGCGCAACAACCAGTGTTAGTGGCATCCTTTATCAGTCTGACTTCACATAGATACCGAATCCGTCGAAATTCGATCTCGTTCCGAAATTACACTTTTCCTTCTTCAATTGAGACGAGAACTAACTGTGGCCGTTATATGAGTGTGTCCCTGGGTCAGAGGGGCGTACTTTCGTACTTTCCTCCCTTTTCATGACTGCACTCTGCTCCTCACCGAGTTATTTTCAGTTTTCTGTTTTTCAAATGCGTGTCCTTACTTCGTTAAGCTCAGCATGTATGGAAAAAAATTTCCTCACGGAATTGCTGACATCCCCGTTTACCCCTGCCCCTTCCCCAAAGAGTTCAATTTATAACTTAATATGTGTACAAAATATTTAAGAGACTAACAATAATTGGCAATAATTCTTCTAAAAAGCACATGTGAATTTTAGGGCGCTTTCTCTCACTTTTTCTTTAAACATCAAAGCCCGTTAGAACGTTTCTACCCTATTCTTGGACTCTAGCCCGGTGCCATCTCTGGAATGTGGCTGCTATCAGTTTGTAAAACAGGAAAACGAGCTTTCAGACAAGTCAGAGATCGATGGGAAACCTGTCGGTGATCCTTTGCCCTGCATTTTCTCTTCTATTTTCGCATTTCCGTCGTCGGAACCTCCCTTCCAGTCAGAGGGCTGGTCTGTCTCTTTGGGCCCCGACTGACTTTCGACCCGCGTTGGAGAGGTATACGAACATCCCAGGTAAAATAACGGGAACCACAAAGTTCTATACGCTGCTAAACGTAATTTATTCAACGAATTCAGAGACCGTCCATTAGGATCGTTGAGGTATGGAGAGGAGCAATCGTATATCGTAGATTTGGGCAAGAGAGTCTCGTTATACCGCTCTGCTCTGGTCTCTTCTCCAGACCGCGAGATCGCCAGGATGGAGTTCGAGCCTGCTCTGGAGGCGCTCAGCAAGCGGTTCGGCCGCTTCCACCTCGTCACGCTGTCCCTCATCTGCATGACCTACGTCTTCCAGGCCCTCTTTTACCTCTCCTACGTCTTCACCACTCTCCGATCGGATCACAGGTAAGAAAATAAGCACCTGTCGACCTTTCTCTTGGTAGCTGATAAAATTGGCCGAAAATAGCTCACCATTTTTTTCGAAGTAGTGTGCACTATCTTTTGGTGGTCCGCGGGTGGTACAGTGGGCAGGCACTGCACGCGCGCGGCACAGCCGCGGGGTTGAGGCTCAAATAGCTTGGGTCAAGAGGCCTCTCGTATACTCAACTCAAAACCAATTTCAAAGAGGGAACAGAACGATGCAGCAGAAGTCATCAAAGCCATCCAAATTGGCCTGCAGTCAAAGGAACCGAAAAAATTTACATTTTCACTTGTTTGTCGAGTTTTGTAGACCCCCCACACGACCTTTCACGATTTATTTAACGAAGTTAGTGCAGATAATGCATCCATCACACACAATCAGTCTGACCGTGCCCATCAATATATTTGATGTATTGCACCTAAAGAAAATCAAGAAAATTTACTTACAAAATACCCTTTAAACTGCATAAGCCGAGGGGGCAAAAACTCCGGGAATCATGTGTACACCTGCCTGGGAATCACCACGATAAAAGTTGATCAAAATCAACAGAAATCGCTTAAACTAAGCGGGAAACTAGCGGAACTGGTACAGAGTAGTCGAAATAAGCGTTTTCTACAACTAGAAAACCTAAGGAATAAATATAAGCGGGCGGGAATAGCCGCGAATCACTGGGAATCAAGTATTTCGGGAATCATGTGTACACTTCAAAAGGGAGTTATTGCCCCCTCGTCATAAGCTGTTTTCCGGTACTCAACATGGTTACTCCCTGCATCCGAAGCTACCCTGCGCCGCTGCGTCGTCGCTGTCGGCTTGGGTAGGCCGTGCTTTCCACACCAGCGCACTGTGGGTTGCCTACCCCACGACCCGCAGGCGCTTCTCGGGCCGTGCGGCGCTACTGGTGCGAGGGCCGCTGCTGACAGTTCTGAGTGTGTCCCGCACAGATGTCACATCCCGGAGTGCGACCAGGAGCTGTCCGAGATGGCGCCCTCGTGGCTGCCCATGGCCGTGCCCCTCGCCGACGGCCTCCCGGACCCTTGCCGCCGCTTCGTGGCGCTCCCCGGCATCGACGGCGACTCCTGCACCGCGGAGGCCTTCAGCAACCTGACGCAGGAGTGCACGCAGTGGGTGTACCCCAACAAGGAGCTGTCCATCATGACGGAGGTGAGGGCGACGACGACGGGGACGTGCTCACCGCGGCCGCGAAGCTCGCAGGCCTAGGGACGGAGAGTGCTGACCGGCAGTGTGTTTGTCCCACAGTGGGACCTGACGCCGTGCGCGTCCGGCGGCGACTGGCAGGTCACCCTGGTCGGGACGATGAACAACATCGGGCGCGTGCTGGGCCTGCCGCTGTCCGGCTACCTCTCGGACAGGTACGGCCGCAAGACGATCCTGCTCGCCTCGCTCGCCGTGTCGGGCGTCATCGGCATCGCCCGCTCCGTGTCGCCCAGCTACATGTTCTTCATCGTGCTCGAGTTCATCGACCCCATGTTCTACGACGGCATGGGTAGCTCGGCCCTCGTCATGGGTGAGTGGCGTCTTCCTTGGCTCTGCTCGCGGCTCTGCCTACTTCAGAAGCAACCCGGGCGGGAGTTCGTAGGTGACGTAAAGGTGACCGCTCAAATTCTGAGGCTTCGTCCCTTTGGCAGGCATGGAGGTGCTGCCCTCCTCGGCGCGCGGCGCGTGGAGCGTCGCGAGTCACGTGGTGTTCGCGCTGGGGCAGGCGCTGCTGGGCGCCGTGGCCTGGGCGCTGCCCTACTGGAGGTGGCTGCTGCGCGCGCTGTACAGCTCGGCCCTGCTCACGCTGCCCTTGTTGTGGTAAGGGATCAGACGGCGGCTCTCAACGTCTTAATTTCAACACGAGTTAACTGACGATGACGTCGTCGCCCAGGCTGTTCCTGCCCGAGTCCATGCGCTGGTTGGTGTCCAAGGGCCGCGTCCGGGATGCGCAGAACATACTCCGGAAGGCGGCCAAGATGAACCGATCGGAGTCCACGTGCCAAATCAACTTCGACAAGGTGGAACTGTCCGGGGTCACCAAGGTAGAGCCCTCGACAGAGCTTGGGCGCGCCAGTAAGATGCTCCTCTGGTTGCACCCCCCCGTCCGCCCTCTCTTCACTCTTGTCGTTCCTTTGTATGCCCCAGGAGAGCGACGGGTCCGCGGATGAGAAGCCCGACATCTCCACCGAGCTGATGGCGTTGCTCCGCTCCCGCATTTTAGCCTTCCGCCTCTTCAATTGCTGCTTCGCATGGTAATGATTAATCAGTGCAGTACTGGCCGCGGCGCGCCGCCCGCCCCGCATCTCTCGTCGTACGTGACAACGGGATTCGTGCGCTGCTTGCGCTGCTCCAGGGTCGCCATCATGTTCGTCTACGACGGCCTGTCCATCAACTCGGTGACGATGGCCGGCAACCGATACCTCAACTTCATCCTGGTCGTGCTCATCGAGATCCCCGGCGCGCTCGTCACGGCCAAGATGATGACGCTGTTCGGACGGCGGCTCAGCCTCAGTGGCTCCTTCATCCTGGCGGCGTTCTGCTGCTTTGCCTTCCACTTCCTCCCCGCGGGTAAGGAGGGCGGCTAGCGCACGGGCCACAGTGCCACAGTACACAGTACGAGTACTTTCAAGGACCCTACGAGTTCTTGGAAGGCGATAAGATGACGGGTCCTTTAAAATTTACAACTTACGGAGATCTCCGTCTGAAAGTTCGTAACCCGCTCATTTCCCTCTGCCGCAGACGTGCCCTGGCCTCGGACGGCCGCCGTGCTGCTGGCCAAGCTGTGCGTCACCATCTCGTTCACCGTCATCTACGTGCTGTCCACGGAGCTGTTCCCGACCAGCGTGCGCGCCACGCTGTTCGCCACGTGCGCCACGATGGGGCGCATGGGCTCGGTGCTGGCGCCGCAGACCCCGCAGCTGGGGCGCCTGCTGGACGCGCTGCCCATGCTGGTGTTCGGTGGCGCGGCCATGGTGAGCGGGCTGCTCGCCCTCACCTTCCCGGACATGGGCGACGAGGCCCTGCCCGACACGATCGCCGAGGCCGAGGCCCTGGGCCGCAAGTCCATGAGGCGGCGTAAGACCTCCTCCGTGGCGCCGGCCCCGGCCCCGGCCCCGGCCTTGACCCAGACCCAGACCCCGGTCGAGGTTGCCCTGACCATCCCCGAGGCGTTCGTCACGCACCTCTAGTCACGCACCGCCAAGGTCGGCTCGACGAGCACGGCCTCAGACACTTGACGCTCCCCTAAAAGACTTGTTCAGTGTCGTCGGCGCTAGTGAATGCTCTTTTAAATTTTGGAGTGAAATGATCTCATTTTTGGCGTCGTGTCTTTTTGTGAGTATTTAGTCTTCTTTCCTAGGGGGCTATTGCCTTTGGAAACCAACGGCGAAAACTCAAGAAAAAGCAATTTGTCGACCCACGCCAAAATTTGAACGTGCATTATAGAAACCACAAAATGTGATCAATCTCGATGGTCCTAGAAGGACTTTTGTGACAGCGCATGTCTTAATTATTTCTAGAATAAATAATATCGCCTACTTTATTTGGAACGATGAAATCATCGTTCTTTTTGACGAATACCACCCGGTGGCACCCCATTTCCTGTCACACAATGGACTGTACACAAAATACGGGCTGTACCACCACACTGTGGAAAATAGAATGAGTAAATTCTATGCTCCATACTCAAAACCCACAAGACAAACCCCACAAAACCATCTTCCTTGATGGCGCACAGTAAAAATCAATTACGAGCAGGTGCGAAAGTACACTCAATTTCAGTGTTTTGGGCAACTGTCAGACCATAATTGCCTTTCCAAGATAAAAAGGCTAAAATATTAATCATTCAAACTTTTAGAGATGGCCAAAGCATTTCATTCCAAAAATAATAATAATAAAGATTTTTGGGGTAAAAGATCCAGGGTGTAATAGAATAAATTATTATAATTCACAAAAACAAGCTTAGTACATGGTCTTCTTGCTGATGTACATCTGGGACTGGGGCTGGGCGTACATCTGGGACTGGGGCTGCTCGTACATCTGAGAGTCGTCCTCCTCAGGGTGAGCGGCGTTCCACTCCAGAGAGCGCTGGATGGCGACGGGGATCTCGGGGGCGGCGGGGGCGACGGGCAGGTGAGCAGCCACGGGGTGGAAGCCGAGCTCGTCGGCGACGTACTCCAGCTTGAAGTTCTGGCCCTCGGGGCTGGTCCACTCGTAGGCGCCCTGCACCTTGCCGGCATCCTTCTCCAGGGCGGCCTGCTCCATCTTGGCGATGCCGTTGTTGGTCTTGAAGTGGTACAGGTAGCGGCCGGGCTCGTTCATGTCGAAGGACTCCTCCAGGGTCTGGGCACCACCCTCCTTAGTCAGGACCGCGCCGTGGGACTTGCCCTGGACCAACATGCGGGCCTGGGGGATCTCGTGGTGCTCTTCGTGGCGTTCCCAGGCGCCGCTGGGGACGACCATCTTCCTCACCTCCTTGGAGAAGAACTGGGGAGCGGCGGAGGCCGCAGCGACCAGGGCAAGGACGATCTGGGCGAGAAAAGAGAGCAGCCTTATGAACACAAACGACCAGTATACTTAACTTTCATTTGGAGGGATTAACACAGAACTGTGCTGCTTACCAGGAACTTCATGGTGCTTGTTGTGCTGGTGGCTGTTGGCGACTGATATCGAATCTCTCACACCTTGCCTTTATATACGACCCGCCTGGCTGGGACCCGAAATTGTACAGTAAATATCATTGATATTTGGCTCGACACTCTCACTTTCGTTTTAGGGGACGTTTTGCCCCGGAAGGTCTCAGTGACCGCAGAAGTGACCCCTACCACTGCCCGACAAAAGACTTTTTGTGTGAAAGGCAGGTCAGGTCCGAGGAAGGAATGTCCGCTCGGGAACCGATCGCGCACAGTACAGTAAAATGAGGCGTCCCCGTCTGTCTTTTCATATAAAAGACCACGATGGCCACGATGGCTGATGGTGGACATCATTCTCTCGTTGACCAGCAAGCAGCAATCACCATGAAGGTCGTGGTGAGAGTGCTTGTATGGTGACGTTGTATGAGACCGTCTTTTAGAGATCCTTCAGAAAAGTAGCAATTTATCCGTAAACCAAGAAACCAAGATGCTCAAGCTATCCTTCAGCTACAGAAACGCTTACAACAACAACACCCCACGCTGGCGCTCTCTGGTGACGCGAAGCAATGAAGCCCATGACCAGCCAACATGCCCGTCACGGCTGCCTCCGAGGCGGGAGGCGCGCGAGCCGGGCAGAGCCGGACCGGCGCACACACTAGTGCATGGCGCCCCCTCATGCGCGGCGAACGCAGCCAATGAGTTTGGTCGCTTCTCTATTAAGAACCAATCATGACGCCGAGAGCCAGGGCTCGCCGCCGTCCCAAGGCCTGTGCCTGTGCGGGACGAGGCCGGCGACTGCGCCAGAGACAGCGCCATCGGGGTCCTCAGAGGACCGCGGACCAGCGGCGGACAAGGAGGGCCCCACCCGCGCCGACCAACAGGGCGCAGCAGGGCGCAGCCGGAGCAGGGCCTCGACGGGTGAGTGCACCCGTGCTGCTGGGAGCTCCCCGGAGCCTCCCTCTCCCACTCCCTCCCCCTCCCAGGTGCAGGTTTAGGTGTTCGTGCTTTTACATCCTGAGGTTACGGATACGTGCGGAGTATCCGTAAACAACCTGCAAAAGTGGGGGCTTGAAAGTGACGTTTTCTGGTGGCTTTCGCGTTAAGCGATATTAAGCGTTCAATTTTTAAAGAAGAAGATTTTCGATTGAAGTGGTGATTGGACGGCTTCTATTATGCTTCTTTCCGAGTCCGAATGTTTATTTGGCCCCTTCTTGCAATTTACCGATTAGTAATTTGCGTCTTCTCATTTCTTTTTTCAGCGCATAAATTAAATCAGAATGGATATCGATCAAGCGCTGGAAAGGACAATCTTCCGGAAATGGGGTCGATACCAGTCTTTCACCTTCCTACTTATATCAGTGCCGTACATCTTCCAGGCGCTCTTCTACCTCTCATACGTGTTTACCACAATACAGTCTGACTACAGGTAAGGAAAAGGAAACGCCCTCCAAGTTCGCACTTGCAGTTATGAGATCCCTTCGGCAACGCGACGCGTCGAAGGGACATCGGCCTCCTTCGGAGTCGCCGTCGCTGACGCAACCGCCTCCGGCTGCCTCCGGCGGTGCAGCTCCGTGTGTCGAAGTTTGTCACGAGGGGGAGAGGGAAATTTGCATTCGAACACGTGTGACGACCACGTGTGTTTAAAAATAGCGCGGAGAAAGGCGCCGGTTTGGCGCCAGGATTTCAAATCCAGGTAGACGGCCCCCCTGAAACGTAAGTAGTTGAGAAATGCTGTCTCGTCTCTTGCAATTATTGATGGTGGTTTCTTGTTGTTTTTGATTCGTCTAACGATTATTAGAAATTCAGTCATATGCATTCGTTCTTTTCTTAATACTCCGGTTCGTGGCAACCCCAACTCGAACGGTGCACGGCGTTGCACTGGTTCTTTCTAATCGGAAGGCTCTCTACCTGCCTCTCTTCCTCGCTCAGGTGTTACATCCCCGAATGCGAGACGCTGGACTCCGCCGAAATGTACCCACGCTGGTTGCAGTCGGCAGTGCCCTACGTCGATGGCGCGCCTGACCGCTGCCGCCGCTACGTCCCGCTGGGAAGAACCGGAACTCCAACCGGATCTGCAACGGGACCGGGGACCGGAAGGTCACCCGGGTGCCACATCGCGTTCAGCAACGTGTCGGAGTACTGCGGGCAGTACATGTACCCCAACAGGGACCTGTCCATCATGACAGAGGTAAAAGGGGTGCCCCAAAACAAACTTTGCACTACAAAGAAATCTGGAAACTGAAAATTCATACGAAACTGTTCGATTTAGTGGGACCTGACGACGTGCGAAACCGACAACGCGTGGAAGCTGACTCTGGTAGGGACGCTCAACAACTTTGGACGCATCATCGGGGTGCCGCTGTCGGGCTGCTTCTCGGACAAGTTCGGCCGGCGCACCCTCATGCTGGCGGGGCTCAGCGTCGCGGGCGTCATCGGCATCATCATGTCGTTCTCCACCAACTACGCCATGTACGCCGTGCTCGAGTTCTTCAACCCCATGTTCTACGACGGCGTGTCCGGGGCCGCCTTCATCATGGGTGAGTCTCCGAGTTGCAGTGCGACGACGATCGAGGGACGCCGGTCATACGGTGTTTCGCTGCAAGCCAACTGGAGTCTAAAGAAGAGAGGCTGTTCGATCTGTTTCCCTCTGCACTTTCATGGGCTGCCCACCACACCGACCAATCGGCGTTCAAGAGGAAACAGATCGGGCAGTCATGCTTTTCTTCTGTCGGTTCCGATTGTGTTGTAGCGGATTACCCCACAGACTGTTGTTGTTGTCGACAGGCATGGAGCTGCTGCCCCCGCGGATGCGCGGCGGCTGGAGCGCGTACAGCCACGTGGTGTGGGGGCTGGGGCTGGCGGGGCTGGGCGGCATCGCGTGGGGCATGCCGTACTGGCGCTGGCTGCTGCGCCTCAGCTACTGCATCGGCCTGGCCAGCCTGTCCGTGCTCTGGATGGTGCCCGAGTCGCTGCACTGGCTGGTGGCGCGCGGCCGCACCAAGGAGGCGTGCGACATGATCCGGCGGGCGGCGCGCACCAACCGCCACGCCTCGGCCGAGCTGCACCTGGACAAGATCGAGCAGGAGCAGCTCGCCAAGGCGGAGCAGATGCGCCTGGCCGAGCACGCGCCCGAGAACAGGGCCTTCTCGCAGGAGCTCAAGAAGCTGCTGCGCACGCGCATCCTCGTGCTCAGGCTCATCAACTGCTGCGTCTGCTGGTGAGTCTGCTCACCCACGGGAGAGTCCCCGGCGGCGGCCAGCACCAGCACCAGGGCCTTCACGTGAAACCTTGCCCGCAGGATCGTGAACCTGTTCGTGTACGAGGGCCTCTCCATCTACTCGGTGCACCTGTCGGGTGACCGCTACCTCAACTTCGTGCTCGTCGTCCTGGTGGAGATCCCCGGCGCGCTGCTGGCGTGGAGGTTCATGAACCGGTTCGGGCGCAGGATCACCCTGTGCGTGTTCCTGATCATCACCTCCGTGTGCTGCTTCTCCTACCACTTCATCCCGAGCGGTGAGGAAGGTAGGTACTGGTGAACGTGGCCCGAGGTGGCGCCGGTGCTAGCGCCTGCCACGCGCTGGGTAGGCCCGCCCGCCGGGCAGCCGTGTGCAGACGGCGGCCCGCCCAGAGCGCCGTGCGGAGACCTCTGACGTGCACCCTCGTGTGTTGCAGCCTCGCCCTGGCCGCGCACGCTCGCCGTCATGCTGGCCAAGCTGAGCGTGACCGTGTCCTTTACCGTCATCTACGTGGTGGCGGCCGAGATGTTCCCCACCAAGGTGCGGCACTCCCTGTACGCCTTCACGTCCACGCTCGGCCACCTGGGCTCCATGCTGGCACCGCAGACGCCGCTCCTGGGCCGCTACATGCACTCCCTGCCCATGATCGTGTTCGGCTGCGCCACGCTCGCCAACAGCGTCCTGGCCGTCTGCTTCCCCGAGACGAGCAAGACCAGCCTGCCCGACACGGTGGAGGACGCCGCCAAGCTCGGTACCGAGCAGGCCAAGACGGCCGACATCGGGGAGGAGGAGGAGGCGTGAGGGTGAGGACGGGGACCTGCTGCGATAACGTAATTTAAGTTTGTGTTTTTTATCAGTTATGAACTAGGTTAAGACGATAGATACCAAAAATCCGACCAAAACTGGTCAGAACAAAAACCAAAGCGAAAACCAACCGATCATGATTATCAATGCCATCGTAAGAAATTATTAATTAATGTAATTTTTCGGGTGCCAACCTATTTTCTCATTGAACTTGTAATCCAATACGGGAAATTTTCTCGTACTTGCGGCTGTGATGAATAAACTCCGATTTTGAGAAAAAAAGAAAGAGAGAGCATTCCATTTTCTTTACTTCTGTTTGCGACCCTCCGTCCCGTCGCAGCGCAGAGCACAAGGCTAATTATCCAGCGTTATCTTTGATAACTCAATGCCAAGTCATACGAGAGCACTGTCTTGTTGCCGTGGCTCCTGGTGAGTAAATAGCAAAATCTGGCGATAAGGCGTGGCGGCGTGTTCTGGCGGCGGCGTGGCCTCTGGTGGTTGGCGTCAGGAAGGTGCGGTGGTGGCGCGTGGCGTGGAGCCCTCCGCGGCGGAGCCCGGTGCATCCTCCGCACTTTACTGGCAGCCACCGTCACACACGCATCAACTCGCGTAAGTGGAAAGCCTCTACTTCTGGCATCTATGTTTACTGTAAATCTGGAGTGCCAAGAGGTGCCTCGATTCAGACACCTCCTGGGTTCCTGCTGGTTTTCGTACACCGGTTCACCTATACGAGAAGAGTATTCGTGCGGTGTGAATGTGAAATGGACAACCAAGAGTTTAGGCAACTGCAAGAAGTGGATTACTTTGGTAGCCTAAATTACAAGGTCACGCGAGATAAGTCGCCTACCTGCTCGGCACTTCAGATTTATAGTGTTTGGCATTTGTACATTTCGAAATAACTCAATGTATTTCTGTCTAACTCAAATTACCTGATAGCATGGAAGTTGAAGGCGAGCCCGAACACCAGGCGCTGCGCTTCGGCGCGCTGGACTACTCCTCGTTCGTCGTCATGATGCTGCTCTCCGCCCTGGTGGGCGTGTACTACGGCTTCTTCAAGAAACAGAACTCCATGTCTGATTACTTCCTCGGCGGTCGTTCCATGGGGGTGTTCCCGATCGCCATGTCCCTCATTGCCAGGTTAGCATACGGGGAACTGTCGTTGAGTATTTCCCCTAAATCTCGAGACCAAAAAGAAGAATGAGATTATGGTCATGGCGTTTACCCCAAATTTTAAAGAAGACGTTTTCCACATTTCTTGAGATGAACGAAACACCATGCTGATTTCTCATCCAAGCGTGTTTTCTTTACGGCTCGTGGTTTTCTCTGAACCACTATACTGTGCGCGATCCTTCTTTATCTCACTTTCTATCCGTACTTCCTGTACCTGCAACTTATAATCACTCTGTGTCACTCTGAGTGCCAGTTCAAAATTGCAGAAATAAAGCAATTGCTCCCTAGAGCTAGGCTACCCATTCTACTCGCGCGTTCGTTATGCTGCAGATCTATCTACTTCCTATTTGTTTTTGCCTGAATGCGATCTTCTCTTGTGAATTGAATTCATAGCAACATATCCGGTGTGTCGGTGCTGGTCGTGCCGTCAGACATGTACACGTACGGCCCTCAGATCGCACTCGTTGCTGTGCTTGGCATACCTGTGGTGCTTCTAGTTGTACACTTCTTCCTTCCGACCTTCTATGACCTCCAATACGAATCAAGCTACGAGGTGAGAGGTCCACTTTTCCCTAAAAGCGATCAGCAGCATGGTTGCATTATTTTTCGATTACTCTTCTGTCTTCAAACTTTCAGTACTTGGAGCATCGGTTTGACAAGAGGATCCGCACTCTCTCATCGGTCTTTTACACTATAGGATCGGTGAGTCAATCTGTATGGACTAATTTAATTGCCCGATCCGCGTGCAGTAACGGCATGTAAAGCGAGTATGTCTCTTCCAGTTCCTCTACATGCCTATCGTGATGTACGTCCCGTGCCTCGCTTTCCACCAAGGTAGGCGCATGCCCTTCAGTTTCACCTATATTGCTCTAAGGACACTCTAGCCACCATCTCCGCAAAGTGGGTGGGGATTTCATCATCCTCGCGTGTCTTCACTTTCCTCGTTATCCTTTGCTTCTATTGGTTCACAGTGAGCGGCGTCGACGTCCAAATCATCAACCCCGTCACGTGCCTCATATGCGTGTTTTACACGTGTTTGGTGAGTACTTTGCAGCCTCCCCCAATACGTGCGGCACAAGAAGTAGTGTGGAAACGGTCGTGCTTGGTGTGCAGGGAGGGCTGCGCGCCGTGGTGTGGACGGACGCCCTGCAGCTGGTCAGCTTGGTGCTCGCGTCCGTGGTCATCATCTTCGCCACCCTGCCCCAGGTGGGCGGCCTGAGCGGCGCCTGGGACCGTGCGGCAGCCGGAGGACGGTTGGACCTGTTCAAGTAAGAATCGTTTCCGTAACTCGAGGTCGAGGTTAACCCGAAACGCCTGCAGGCTCCTGCACATGACAACTCACCATCGACTTTGTCTGGCAGCATGGACCTGGACCCGACCGTACGGGCCACGTTCTGGAACGTGGTGTTCGGCGAGAGCTTCTACTTCCTCAACTCGCTGGCCGTGGCGCCGTCCTCCGTGCAGCGCTACCTTTCCATGCCCACCATCGGCGCCGCGAAGAGGTAACACTGCCGTCCTGTCGTCGCGCGCCTCCCAGCGCCTGCGTGGTGGAGGATAGGCCACCCATTCGACTCGACTCGTTGTGTGTCTTCAGGGCGGCCTACACGCTGGCGGCCGGCTTCACGATAACCCGCGTCCTGTCTTGTGCCACCGGCACCCTCATGTACGCATACTACTTCGACTGCGACCCCATCGCGCAAAAGGTTTGATACGAATCGCGTGTATGTGACTCGGAGCAAAAAATGGTTCATGGCCATGAATCAGAAAACAGGGTGGACATTCAATCTCTGAAAGGTTACCTCGTACCAGACCCACCCAGGAAAAAATAATTCAGTAGCAACTATCATAACATATGGCTAGTTCAAGGATCACGCAATATGTAAAATATTCATAAGTGAAGCGCCCCAAAATATAGTTGTGACCAATGAGTGATGTTTGTCTCGACCATATTTTATGGTCGTCCCTGACCTAACCATACAATGGTTGGTTGCCCCAGCAAATAATTTTTCTGAATGTCATCACTTCTGCTTTCGTCCCACGCATTTCTGTTCTCAAGTATTTTTTTAAAAACCCAGTAACAAGTTAGCATAGCAAAGAAAAGAAGTGTTAATTTTTTAGGTCGTGTCGCATTCTGACAAAATGGTACCGCACTTCGTCATGGATGTCGCAAGGGACCTCCCCGGTTTATCCGGAATATTCATAGCCGGAGTGTTCAGCGCTTCGCTCAGGTGAGCTTGAGCGCTGCTGGGGGTGTATTGGGGGGAGGGGGAGAAAAGACGTCTAACCCCTGCCCTCCCCCTGCGTCCGCAGCACGGTGTCCTCCATCCTCAACACGCTGGCTGGCACGGTATACAAGGACTTTATTGAGGGCTGGCTCCCGAAGAAGCCCTCAGAGCAACAGGCCGCCATCTACCTCAAAGGAATCACGCTAATTCAGGGGATCGCCATTTTCTTCCTCGTGATGGTCGTTGAGAAGCTGGGCAGCATCCTCGAGGTACGAAATGGCTTTCAGCGTACGCCCTGAAAGAGCAAAGAAAGAAAGAAAGAGAGGGCCGCTGCTTTCTCCGACTCGATCCTCGCAACTACAACACGCCCTTCCCAGGTGGCGCTGTCGCTGACGGGCATGACCACGGGCGCCACGTTCGGCCTGTTCCTGCTTGGGATGTTCGTGCCCTGGGCCGAGTCGGTGGGTGCGCTGACGGGGGCCTCCGCCAGCTTGGGCTTCATGTCGGTCGTGACGCTGGGTAACCTTCAGGCCAAGCACTCCGGCAGACTGCGTTACCCCATGCTGCCCACCAGGACTGACGGATGCAAGTGAGTAGTGTCGGCGACGCGCTAAATAGGTGGGCGCCTCTGGGTCCCCACCATGATGGCCTTGCTTCTCGTCCGCAGCGCCACTCTCACCAACACCACCGCTCCGTCGACACCGCTGCCGGTCCTGCCGACGCTCGCCAGCAGGGTGGAGTACGACGAGGACCTCTTCCCGCTGTTCCGCATCTCCCCGTTCCTGTTCGTCGTGATCGGCGTGGCCATCACGGTCACGGTGGGCTCGGCGGTGAGCGCGCTGGTGCGGGCTGTGCGCACGCGGCGCGGCCAGAAGGGCGGCTTCGCGGACCTGCCGGACCCGGAGATGTTCTCGCCGCCGGTGGGGCGCGCGGTGCGCAGGAGACTCGCCGGCGCCGGGCGGGGCAAGCGCGAGGAGGCCGTGGAGATGTACCAGGCGGTGCCGCTCAAGGCGGACGACGTCCACAGTCAGGCCGGATGAGCGGACCGAGCTGGCCGCGGCGCCAGCGATAGCGCAGTGAGAGAAAAGTGTGACAAAGAAAAGAGCGACACCGAGCCGCAAAGAAGAGTTGTATGGTCACCAGAGGACGGGCAGGAAGATCAAACGACAATAATTGGGAAAGATGAAATTGATGGACTGGAGACTTAATTGCGGGTACGGTAATGGGACTTTGGTAGGCGTTATCTATTGAGAGCATCGTAGTCTTCTGTCGGAAGCTCTGTCATGTGCTCGCCCAATCGCTCCAGTTTTCATTGAGAGACTCAGTGGCGCAGCGGCGGCGCATCATGCCCGCAATTAGCAATAAAAGTTCGGGGGTCATCAAACAATGAGTCTTAGATTTGCCTCAAAATTAGAGTTTCCATTATATAATGCAAACAAAGAAGTTGTTCATGACCCTGTTAATCATAATCACGATATTCTAAATAAATGGCAACGACACAGCCGTCACGGCAGTACGCCTCTCCTTTACTAGTCATTTTTTAAAAGTGCAAAGTACCTACAATTTTGAGTCATAAAAGTCACATGTCACCATGAATAAAGAGACTCGATGAACTCCGAAAGCCACAAAAATATTTATTACTGCAGACATCAATGCTGACCGTTATCGGTCCTTTCAAACGGAGCGCGCAGTGCTCGCTTCCCGCCACAACCCCTTTCCTATCGGCGGCGCACTCTGGTAAATAGCAGGAGCGAGTGCGCGGCCAGGCCAGTCGAGCAGCGACCCCAGGAGCAACATGTCGCCCGTCCTCCTCGTCCTGTTCCTCGTCGCCCTGTTGGCGTGCCTCGTCCGCTACGCGCGCTCCCGGCCGCCAGACTTCCCCCCAGGTGAGTGGGCGAGGGTTGCACTACCGACCGAGTGCACCCCCCGTCACCCAAGCAACAACCGTGAACCGATCTCCATTTCCAGGGCCTCTGCGCCTGCCCGTGTGGGGCAACCTATGGCAGCTGCTCCTGAGGAACAACAAGTACCCCATGAAGGCCATGGCGGCCTTGTCCAAGGACTACGGCAACCCGCTGCTGGGACTGTTCCTCGGTGACTTCCCGATGGTCGTGGCCAACGACTTGGAGACGGTGCGCGACATGTTCTCGCACCCGGCGTTCCAGGGGCGGCCGGACGGCTTCACGGGCCGGGTCCGGGCGTTCGGCCGTCTGCACGGTGAGCCTGGGCCCCGGGGCCGCCGCCGTGACGCACCTGGACGCCCCCGTTCTGACCCTTGTCCCTCCGATCAGGCATCTTCTTCACAGACGGCCCGTACTGGGAGGTGCAGCGGCGGTTCTCCCTCCGCCACATGCGCGACTACGGCTTCGGGCGGCGCTTCGAGAAGCTGGAGGCCCTGGTGCTGGAGGAGGTGCAGGGCGTGACGCAGCTGCTCCGGGCCAACCTGACGCCGCACGACGCGGACGTGGCGCGCGGTGGCCGCGTGCTCTTCCCGGACGTGTTCGCCGCCGCCTCCATGAACATGGCGCTGGCGGTGCTGACCGGCACCCGGGTGACCCCGGACCAGTACCCGGCGGCGCGCGTCGTGGCCCGCCACGTCTTGGAGTTCCAGAGGGCGGGCAACGCCGGCGGGCGCGCCATCGACGCCACGCCCTGGCTGCGCTTCGTAGCTCCCGGCCTCTCCGGGTACACGGCCTACAAGGGCGGCAACGACGGCCTCATGCACTTCATCCAGGTGAGGAGGGCGCTCTCCGGGAGCGAGGAGAAACCCCACGCCGTGCCCTTTCGCATTTTATACTGGACCGCATGCGCGCGAGAGGGTGGGTTGCCCACTCGCACGGGGCCAGAAGGAGCAGTGGGCAAGAAGCATAGGCAAACCCACGCGCACCCGTGCATGCGGTACAGTATAACTTAGAGGGTGCCCGGCGGCAGTCGGCCAACGGCAAATAACTACGAAATGATCAGGGGCACGTCGGCTACACTTTACTGTTCCACGAGAGCACGAGCTTTTTTCATGTTGTGGCTTCTAATGTTTGCCAGGCGCACGTCCAGGATCACAAGGACTCGTTCGACTCGGAGATCATCCGCGGCTTCTGCGACAAGTACTTGTTGGAGATGCAGAAGCGCGCTGGGGAGGACTCGTCGTTCACAGGCAAGTGTCACACACACACGAAGCGGTTTATCAGCGTGTGATAATAATAACGCAAAACGACGCGTCGACTTCGCACTCGCCCCGCAATAATCGCCGTCGTTTGTTTTTGATTTGGATGCGCGGACTTCCCGTACTGTGTTGTTTCTATTCTGTACTGTATTCTTTCCTACTGTACTCAGGAGGTCCCTCTGCTTTCAGAGATGCAGATGGTGCTCACGCTCATGGACTACATATTCCCCGCGGCCACGGCCATCCCTTCGGCGCTCACCTTCGCCGTCATCTTCATGATGCGCCACCCGGAGATGGCTGAGCGCGCGCACCAGGAGATCAAGGACGTGGTGGGCCTGGACCGCCTTCCTGACCTCAACGACCGAGTCGAGTACGTGACAAAAGCGCGACCGAGTGGCGTCGTCGTCGTTCTCGGACACAGCGCCTAACGCACGCTTCTTCTCCGCAGCTTGCCGTACACCGAGGCGTTCCTCAGGGAAACACTCCGGCTCACGGGGACGCCATTCGCGGTCACGCACAGGGCTACCGAAGACTCCTATTTCCGAGGATACTACGTCCCGAAGGTATAAGCGATAGTCTCCTCTCCCTGTGTCCGCTGCTGTAGGCAACCGATCGCGCTCCCGCGCTTCTTGGGTTGCCTACCTACGCAGGCGGCCCCCGCAATGGTGATCGCTGGTCGCTGGTGGATCACCTCGGATTTAACACCCAGTCTCCTATACTTCAGAACACGCTCATCGTCCCGAACGCGTGGGCTGCTCATCGGGATCCCAACGTGTTCGAAAAACCTTTCGAGTTTATGCCGGAGAGATTCTTACAGCAGAACGGCCAGCTGAAAAAGAAGGACGTCACCGTGTCTTTCGGGCTAGGTAAGTTAGCGGTGTTGAGTATTTATTTTATCTTTCAAATAAAAGCAACGAGTTAGATTAAACAGATGTTTGATATTCGAGCCACAAACCAAATGTTTCTCACCTTGAACTAAAATGGACCACAAATTTTGGACCTTTTTGAAAATTGAATACATAAAATTTTGATTCAGTTTGCAAAATGTCAATCATTGAAAAACACAACAGCTGTTCTTGGGATAACTGATTTGATCCTGAAGTTCAACGGGTTTTGTATTCCAGGCAAGCGGTTATGTGCCGGAGAGACGTTCGCACGTCAAAATCTTTTCCTGTTCCTTGCTGCTCTTCTGCAAGGCTTTCGCTTCGCCATGCCGGAGGGTGTCCCCGTGCCAGAGCCGGAGGAGGACGCCATGTTCGGCTTTATCATGACCCCGACAGACGAGATGTGGATCGAGGTGTCGGAGAGGCGTTGAGGACTGTGCTAGGTCACAGAAAACCAAAGTATTTGATCTCCGATTTATAATAGTAATAATAATTCTTTTTAAGTATGTGTCTTAAAATAAGCTGTGTCCTCTCCACTTTGGGGTCTTATAAGGCCTGCACCCCAGCCTCAAAGAGTAACTATCTAATAAGATGCATTCACACTTAGTTAAGCTATAAGGTTTTAGTTGTACTTCCTGGAACTCATTTATAACATCTCCAATTTATACGGTTTAACCATGTGTTATAATTGTCAGTAGATAAAAGTGTCATTCCTATCCAAAGAAGGAATAAATTAAAAAGATAAAATAAAAGCTACCGATGTAACGAATATAAAACAAATAATATTTTATTCAATAAATAACATGCATAAAAATAACCACATACTGCTCACAGGTCAAAATTCATCCATATCCATTGCACTAATGGATTAATCTCAAATTTACACATTTGCTCTGAACAAATTCTAAATATAACACAAATGACTACAAGTTATTATTTTGAAAAAGTATTTAAAGGTATGTACAAATCAACAGTACGTCACAGACTCGTATAAGCTTCTTTTTCAAGTTAGCTGCAAACAATATATTTACAATATATTTTATGGTAACAGATGGAAACATTATAGAATACTACTTATGATACTTACGATACAACACTCAAATTTTTCTGTACAAAAATTCACTGGGGGGTTTGTACCAAAGGGACGTGGTTTTCCCATGTTTTGTAGCTTAACAATAAACTTAACGTAATTGATATCTTAAATTACCTCAATCATTCATTAAGAATAAATTGATGCATCTAGTACGGGTTGCTCGAGTAATCTGTAAAAACAGAATGATGCCTTAAAAATGAATTACAGGGGTTTACTCCTACAACACATGAATAGATGTGTAGGCCTAATCCTAATATTCAGAAATTACATGTGTTCCTCCACGACCACATGCAGAAATGGGTGAGCATTTTGGGAACTACGCACATTTCCCTACAGTCACATATAAATACAAATATGTAACCATAAATTTAGAAGTAATTACAAGGGTTTCTCCACAGCCTATACTGGAAAGTATACTGGAAAAAAATATAATAAACAACTCAATTACACTATGGAAAAAGTACGGGTTGCTCGAGTAAGCTGTAGGGACAGACTTGCACGATAAACTACTTAATTACGAATTAAAACTTTAACTTACAGATAAATCAGAGTACAGTTTTCTCGGGTTATCTGAATGAACAGATGAATAAACATAGACCTAACTAAGTACTAAGAATCTGGAATTACAGGGGTTTCTCCACAATGGCACACAATGGCACATTTTAGATTACTACCTAAATACACTAATAATATTACCAGTCTCATTTCTCAGATGCATCACTGATCCTTGCAAGAGGACAGCCGAGGACGCTTTTGAAAATACAGCTCTAATATTTCACACACAAACACATATTCTACACATTTACAAAACTCGCAAACAACATTCACACGATAGAGAACGATAGATCACACTCTAAAACTCACACTCACACACAAAGTTTAATTACTAATATCACATTTTAAACTCGCAAGAGAGCGAAGGCGAAAAGGAAACCGACCAAACTGGACGCAGTTGTCCGCGCGCTGGAGGAGAAGGCAAATCTTACGTCGGCATCGCTCTCATCATCGTCATCGTCATCGTCGTCCTCCGCGTCCTGCAGCGTGCTGAGGGCGGGCACAGGCGGGGGAAGACCCCGACAGCGCACCAAGGGAGGCTGGTAGGCCGTGGGCCGCTCCGA
>NW_026267447.1:0-318 GCF_000697945.3 Frankliniella occidentalis
AGTCGCAAGTGTTTACTGGGAAAGCATGTGGTGCGTAAACGAGCATTTTTACCTGACACCCCGAGAACCAGGGCGTCATGGCAGTGCTAGCCCATGCTTGCTTGGCTTGGGAGGCACACGCCACTCCACCACGTACCCCTGGGGGTCGCAGGGACCCACTTGGTCAAAATCACGAATCCACTCAATGCGGACATTGTGGCTGAGCTGCTATGTTTAGGATTGGTGTATATAGGTGAATGTTGAATAATACTGGATGGATGTAGGAAGAACGACACCAATTATGCTAACGTATCACCTCAAGGGTTTATTAACTAACTA
>NW_026267447.1:4561-5221 GCF_000697945.3 Frankliniella occidentalis
ATTTCCTCAGGGGAAGGTATGGGGTTGGTCCATTTTAATTGTGGATTGAGTGATTTTATAAAATCTATAACTAGCCTATATTGGCCGTTTTTAGCGCGCTCTTTTGCTTAAAAGCTACATAAGCGGGCTTATGCCATCGCCTCTGTGTTCGTCTGTCTGTCCGTTTCCCAAGAAGGACGTGAGCTAGAGGTTTGAAATTTTCAGGGTACAGTGGACTCTCGATAACTGTCGCCGCGACAGTAATCGAGGGTACTGTGCGTTCGCTGCTGCCGTGCTTCGCTCTCCCCACTCCTCCGGCAGGCGAGTCGAGCGAGCCGCCGGAGCCGGCAGTCAGTACGCATTGAACGCGCTATTTTTCTATAGCTATCTCTCTCGCACGCGACAGTTATCGAGGCGACAGTTATCGAGAGTCCACTGTATAAGTGTTGTCACTTCTGGTCAACGAAACGGTTGGTGCAAATTCTGGCAACCACCCCTGAGTGGGTCTGCGGGGCTAACAAAGAAATATGGGTTGGTCCAAGGAGTGGAAAAAAATATTTTTTTCATGGTCTTCTATGGGGTAACTCGTGAAAGTAGACCCTTACAAAAATAATCAGTACCCAAACAGTCCCCAAACAGGGACCATTCAGTCCCCACGAGCGTACTGTTTGGGTACTAGTC
>NW_026267447.1:6752-9134 GCF_000697945.3 Frankliniella occidentalis
AGAGGACCCTCTTGGGCTAAAGTTTTGTCCCGTTTACTTACAAAAGGGAGTTTTTCTTATCAAACTGGCCAAAACAGAAATATTTTTACTTTTTCAGAAGTACACTTCTGTCTGAGAAGAATGCCGTCGGTTCAAAATTTTCTTCTAAGCAGGAGAGTGGGCTTATTTTATGGTGGGACATCATTAATAAAACGTGTACACTTCCATGCAAAAAAACAAAACAAAAACAAGAAAAAAAACATTTATTTGTTGTTCGAACACGTTCGGAGTCAATCAGAGTATGCCTGGAAGTTTATTTAACTTCTTCTAGGGCTAGTCTTATGTATCTTTTCATAGGTGTGTTATTTGATTCATTAGCTAACATCAATAACTTAGAAGGGATTTGGCATAACTTGCATGTATTCTACAAACTGCGGCACACACAGCCAAAGATGTTCAGCGTATGAAAAGAATACTTCGTTTGTTGAGTTTTGATTACGAAGTACACAGAAAAGGTACCTGCCAAAAAGATGGTCCAAAGCGAGCCGTCACTCCAACGGGCCGAAGGCCCGTTTTCGGATAGAAGATGTATTACACCATGAAAATTCAGAGGGGACGGGCCGAAGGCCTGTCCCAAACGCCGCCGGCAGGCCAAGCTGGGCCCACTCACTGCCGAACCGAGTTGCCGGTGGAGCGAAGCGGAGCTGGCAACTTGGTTTGGCGGAAGAGCGGGCCCAGCTTGTTCTTAAGTACAGGGAATGCAGGAGACGCCCATTCCGCATGGCGAACAGGGATGGCTTTCTTTTGAGCAACCATTTGATCCAAGATGGTATTGACAGGATCGACTAGTCCAAAGGGGACTTTACATGCTCGATGCTCAACTGGAATGGCGTTTTCCTGAGCGATTAGCGAAGCCTATTACTCCAGTGATGATCAAAAAGTTTCGCGTCTGTCTGTCTGTCTGTACGCACGATAACTCGAAAACGGTTTAAGCTAGGACACTCTCATTTTTATTGTAGCTTTGTATCATAAAAAGGAAGAACTGTATTGATTTTGAGCCCTCTGGCTCCAAAATTAACTTGTCAAAAAAATCATAAGCAAAAAGCCCAAAACATTTCTTTAAAAATATCTTTTTTTTACATCTTTCTTAGAGGTGACTCGTTAAAGTAGAACCCTTTGGGCCAAAATTTTGCCCGTTTGGCTCCATCTGACGATGTAGAAAGACCCGGTGTCGGCGCTCCCTCTGCCACCGCGCGCATAAGGTGGCACCAGATCTCGTACCCGATAGTCAGTACCTGCTGCGACCGCCGCCGCGCTGCAGTCGAGCGGTACGCGCCCCCTCCCTTCCCCGCCTCTTCCCCCCGCCTCTCGCTGGGCCCTTTCCGGGTGGCAGGGAGAGGAGGCGGGGAAGGGTGGGGGTGCGTACCGCTCGACTGCAGCGCGGCGGCGGTCGCAGCAGGTACTGACTTTCGGGAACGAGATCTGGTGCCATCTTTGGAGGCGGAGCGCCGACACCGGGTCTTTTCACATCGTGCTCTATCTGTAACCGTTTGGGCGCCAGAGGGCGTTTTTATTTGATGGTGTCCGGTGGAGTAACTAATCAAACTGAAACCTCGAGGAACAAAATTAGTGACTTTTGGGGCTGAAGGCGTATTTAAGACTGTGCCCTTTGCCCGACTTTGGTGCCAGCGCCGCAGGCCTAGGTAGATGCATGCCAGGCGCGTCGCAGCGTAACAGTGTTTCGTGAGATATCGCGAAGCCTGTTACGCGAGACGTGGTCTGGCGTACATCTACCTAGTCTAGCACCGAATCCAATAATTGGATCATCATTAGTACTATCAAAAATCTTTGGAAATAAGGCTTAAAGTTCCTCAATGGAGGGAACTTGCTGAGATAGAATGGAATTAATACTAGAGGATGGGGAAAAGGATTCCCGCCAACCAGAGAATAATTGGTCTAGCCAGGGACGACCTAATAGGGGGGTGTCCAAGCATAATGAATCACATCAGACTAGATTGAGAGATACCTTCACATTGAAGATTTGTACAATAGCAATAGATTCACCGACCACCTTGATCTTATCAGCTGATCTGCGAACGTGCCGGACACCCACTCAGAGCACACAGCTGGACAGTCGGGGCGACGACGTCGTCCTGGGGTGGTGTTGAACAGGACCGTGAAAGGGACTGGCAGACGTTGTTTGAACGAACCATAGCGAAACGAAGGAACTACTAAGATTATCACACAAACACGACACGAAAATCCCCACCACAGTCCAAATCACACAAAAACCAGAAAAGAGTATCGCAGTAAATTTCAGAGGACACAGCAGAGCACGAGCGCACGCAACTGGTAACTCAGGCAATGTTGTCGGGTGGCCGGGAAGTCATTTTCGAGGGGACT
>NW_026267447.1:9699-12771 GCF_000697945.3 Frankliniella occidentalis
AGTAAATTTCAGAGGACACAGCAGAGCACGAGCGCACGCAACTGGTAACTCAGGCAATGTTGTCGGGTGGCCGGGAAGTCATTTTCGAGGGGACTTAAACCCATCTTAGCAGTGTGCGGAGCATTATAGTATTATGGCCGATTATGGCACTTATTGAGGCATATTATGACCTTTTATGTGGTATTATAAAGTATTATGGGGTATTATGAGGTCCTATGTGGGTATTTTGGGGTATTATGTCAAATATTATAGGGTAATATGAGTATTATGAAGGTATTATGGTAGGGTGGCCCACGGCAAAAAAATTATCACCGGCGGTTAGACTCAGAAAGCCAATATAATTATGAAATTCGTAATCTAAGTTAAAAACTGAATCCGGCAATGTAACGTTCGTTACTGTAGCACCCAGTACCTAGATTTGCCAAGCTTTGAATATTCCCTCATTTTTCAAAATATGGAGATTTATGAGGGTTTGCAAAACTGGATCCTTGGTGCTACAGTAACGAACGTTACATTGCCAGATTCAGTTTTTAACGTAGATTACGAATTTCATAATTATATTGCTCTGCGGTGGCTTTCTGAGTCTACAGGGTTGCTTTTCGATTTTACACCCGAAAACCCACGAGAAACCCATGTTAAAATGCAAAGATGTTGAGCGAGTGGTTCCCGGGGTCCGATCGGGACGGACGGGGCGTTTTTGGAATGCCCAGAGCATGGGTCATCTCGATCTTTATGAACTAACCGCCGGTCTGATAATTTTTTTGCCGTGGGCCACCCTAGTATTATGGGTCCCGTGTACTGAGTATTATGCAAGTTGGAGACCCCTCGGTCATTTTATATTTTTCGACGCTCTTGCACTGAGTGAAGGCGGTAGTGAATCTTGAAGTTGCATGCCTTCTTGCACGAAGGTCTTACGTGGCGCAGGCAGGAAAAGACGCCGTGGCCCGTCCGGTGCGGTGGCAGTTCCCACAGTGCCAGGCGCTCTCCCTGGACGTGCGGCAGCGGGGAGGCTGAGGCTCAGCCCGGAGGACCGCCCGATGCTCCACGGTGGGGCGCTGAGGTGTCCCGGTGGGGAGACACTGGGCGCGTGGCGGGGAGATGTTTGGACGCGGTGATGGGTCGCGGGCCTGGCCTGGGTGGCGGCGGCAGCCTGCCGCGCTTCCAGCAGCAGTCGCAGGTCTCCGCGGAGCAGCTCCCCCCCGGCGTAGGCAGGAAGGGGAGCGCGGTGCACCATCTGCGGGGGCCTCCTCTGTCACTTCGAAGGCGAACCCATGCGGTTCCCGTGCCAGAGGGTTATGTATCCGGACAACCTCCGTGGTAACGGTCCCGCCCGGGTTTATGGTAATGTTTGTCCACCTCGTTTCCGGCGGCACCATCGTAACCCGCACCCGAAATTTCACTGCACTGAAAAAAAAATACATTAGTGCTAAGGACAGTTGTAACACCCCCAAGAACATTTTGCGCTTGGATCGGCTCCAAGAACATATGCTCGTATGCTAAGAGCATATGTTGCTAACCAAACGACAGCGTTTCTTGGCCTAACGACAATGTAGCTGGCTCAAGAACAGTCGGTCGTAGAATGAGGGACAGTGTCGCACGGTTAGCAACAAAAATGTTCTTGATCCAGCTACAGGCTTTGGTGACCGGCATGTCCTTAGCACTAATGTATGTTTTTTTCAGTGTGAACTGGACTGGTGACCGCGAGGACGTATGCGCGACGTGACCCACCCTGCTCACCTCGAGACACATAGGCTGGCCTTGGCACACGGCAATCAATCCGTCAGGGTTTTCCAGGCGCTTCTTTGCTATTCCCAGGCGCTGTCTGGTTTTGGCAGATGTATTCCCAAGCGCCTCTTTCCCAGGCCGATCCAGGATAGACGCCAGTGCTTGTCCTCATGACGACCACCCCGTCTCATGCCATACTGGTGTCTGGGACCTGCTGAACACAGCGCCGAAGTCCGTTTCTCTCTGCGGTCTACGGTTCGCGAGATACGAGGGTGTACCACGAGGCCCCCGTCAAGGACAACGAAATTTGAGTGGAATTTTGGAGGCAGGTTGTCACCGTTCCGGCGACACCTCGCGACCTCCAGGATGTCCCCCGGATCCCATGACGGATTGATTGCCGTGCAGGCTGCCCCGCTGATGCGTCGGTCAAGGGCATTGTTGGCGCTCAGGGCAGGGGTGCTGGTGCGTCTAGCCGCGATGCGGCGGGGTGCACTGCGGCCAGCAAGGCCCCGGCTCGGCGGCAGCCCGACGCGGCGCCACCGCGGCGCGTTCCATGACGATCAGCTGACCTGATAGCGCGCGTCGTCCCCGCTCGCGGCGGCCTGGCCGCCCGGCCGCGGAACTGGCCACAGCCTTCCGCCTAGCACGCGCGGGCCGCCTGCTACAGGATCTCGAGCGCCGCCTCTACGAGCTGACCCGGCGCTTGCGAGATGGGGTAGCGCAACGCACGCGGCGGGCAAGGGTGGCCAAGACCACCGCTTTGAAAAGGAACACGAATTTCCGATAGTCGCCCTGGAGCAGCCGCAGGAAGTTGACGTTTTCCAGGTTGCGCCATTCCGCGGCCGGCCCCTGGAAAACGGAAAAACGGCCTGTCGCGGACAGGGCGGTCGCCAGCGTCGACTTGCCAATGTCGCCCCCCAGGTACACGTTCTTGAGACGGCGAGGCGCGAACAGGAACCGCAAGCGAGAGGCGGTGGCGGTGCGGATGGTGTGCACCAGACGGCGGCAGACGAGGGCGGAAAGGGCGCGCAGCCAATAAGTGGCGAGCTCTGGCAATCCCTAACTTTAACAAGCTGGGCCCGCTCTTCCGCCAAACCAAGTTGCCAGCTCCGCTTCGCTCCACCGGCAACGCGGTTCGGCAGGGAGCGGGCCCAGCATGGCCTGCCGGCGGCGTGTGGGACGGGCCGAAGGTGTAGCACCTTCTATCCGAAAACGGGCCTTCGGCCCGTTTGAGTGACGGCTCGCTTTGGACCATCTTTTTGCCAGGTACATTTTCTGTCTACTCCGTAATCAAAACTTAACAAACGAAGTATTCTTTTCATACGCTGAACATCTTTGGCTGTGTGT
>NW_026267447.1:13296-14598 GCF_000697945.3 Frankliniella occidentalis
AGGTGTTCTAAAAACACCTCTCGCTCAGGAGAAAGTCCAGTTTAAATTTAGAAAACTATTGTTCTAACTGCAGAGTCCGAAAAAAGTAGTACTTTCCACTTCTTGGACCAACCCCTTTTTCTTCGTTAGCCCCTCAGACCCACTCAGGGGTGGTTGCCAGGATTTGCACCAACCGTTTCGTTGACCAGAAGTGACAACAATGATACCCTGAAAATTTCAAACCTCTAGCTCACGTCCTTCTTGGGAAACGGACAGACAGACAGACACAGAGGCGATGGCATAAGCCCGCTTATATAGCTTTTAAGCAAAAGAGCGGGCTAAAAAATAGTGTTCAACGAGTTGCCAAATCTTTAAGTAGTCACGAGATAGAGTAAGTTGGGGCGAGCTTTCTTGAGGTTTGTCGAGAACGGTGTATTCGCGTGAGTTTAAGCGAGTTGTCGCGAGTTGAAGCTAGTTGGCCTGATAGGGGTGGCGATGTAGAGCGAGTTGTCGCGAGTTGGGGGATAGTATCGGGGAGTTGGCGTGAGTATCTGCGCGTTGGCGCGAGTACTGGCGAGGTGGCGTCAAGGGGCCGTTAACAAATTACGTCACGCATATGACGGGGGGGGAGGAGGTCTCTGGCCGCGTGACGGTCCTATCCTGAAAGCATCAGAAGGTTAGGTTAGCCCCGTGACGTGGGGGAGGGGGGAAGTCAAAACCACCCGAAATTTGCGTGACGTAATTTGTGAACGGCCCCTAACAATACTGGCGAGTAGGTGAACGAGTACATGAAAAAAGTTTGACGAGCATTCGTGAGCTGTGGCGTCTATTTGCGAGTTAAGGTGATTATTGGCGAGTATTTGCAAGTTGTGGCGAGTAGCAGCGAGCAATTTTGCCACTGTACAACGAGATTTGGAATGGAAGACCCCTCGCATAGAAATAACCAAAACTGAGGGTGAAATTGCAAGAATTAAATACAGTTAGTGGAAATGTCCATTTCTGCCACTAGGAACAGCATGGTACTAATAATTTTGCAAACAAGCAGGCCCGCCCTTCCTCCAAACGAAGTTGCCAGCTCCGCTTCGCTCCGCCGGCAACTCCGTTCAGCAGGGGCCAGGCCTGCTTGGCCTGCCGGCGGCGATGGTTGGGCCTGCGGCCCGACCATTTCTACCACGCGATTTGCTGAAGAATATGGTCGACTGATGTAGCGGGCCTTCGGCCCGCTTAAACCCGTCGTCTTTGAGTTTGCCCCGTAGACACGAGAGAGGGATGTAACGGTGAAGCACCGCGACTACAACCCACCCTTCTGCTTAGAAAACGTTT
>NW_026267447.1:21263-25495 GCF_000697945.3 Frankliniella occidentalis
TACTTGGGCCAACTGGTGTTGCTGCTCGTAATATTGGCGGTTCGACAATCCATTCAAATCTGCGTTTACCTAGGGAGTCAAATGAATACAAAACTTTGTCTAATGAGGCTGCCAAAAAGTTTTCTGAAGATTTGGAATGTGTTAAATTTGTTATAATTGATGAATATTCAATGGTTGGTGCCAAAACTCTTGGTCTCATTGATAAAAGACTTCGTGAAGGCACTGGTGTCAATGAACCTTTTGGGAATTTGAATATTTATCTATTTGGAGACTACAAACAATTACCCCCAGTCCTTGACGAATTGATATATGGTGGACCTTGCAAATCTCTCTTAGCTCAACATGGAAGAAATATGTTTGAAACTTTTGAAAAGTGTTTTGTTTTAGCACAAGTTTATCGGCAAAGTGATAATGTATTTCTTGACATTCTTAGTCGTCTAAGTGATGGGAATGTGTCTTTAGAAGATTATAATATTTTGAAGAAAAGATTTACTTCGAATGTGAGCCGTGATTGTGAACTGAGATTTGGTAATGCCTTGAGACTTTTTGCAAGTAAAGCTGCTGTTGCTGATTATAATTTGGATAAAATGTACAAGCTCAAAGATGCCTCAGGAAATTTTGTTCCAATTGCCAAGATTCCAGCCAAGCATCATGGAGCTGGTGCAAAGACAGGAGCTCCTGACCTTGCTGGTGGGCTTGAATCCACTTTATATCTTGGTGTTGGCTGCAGAGTGATGCTAAGAAGCAACTTATGGGTCCGCCAAGGGCTAGTCAATGGTTCTCTTGGTACTGTTGTGGATCTACTATATGCAGAAGGAAAGGAGTCTCCAAATTATGCACCTGAAATTATCATGGTGAAGTTTGATGACTATGATGGCCCTGGCATTGGACCTGAAAAATTAGTTCCTGTGTCTGCAATATCACAATCTTGGAAAAAGGATTCTGATGTAAACTGTACTCGGCAACAATTTCCTTTGGTACTGTGTTATGCCTGTACTATTCACAAGAGCCAAGGCCTAACTTTGGACAAGGTTAGTATTGAAAGTAATTGATTAATTACTTTAATTTTATTTTATGTACTTTTATTTTTATGATTATATGCGGACAGGCAGTGTGGGGTTGGCAAGCCATTTCACGCTGTGGTTGTGTTTTTTTTTGTGATTCTTCATTGGGAGAAAGCAAGGACTGACACATTACTTATTTAGTTGCTGAATGGTGTGCCTTTTTTCTTCTTTTTTTGTTAGGCACTCGACCAAATAGGTTTAGGATTTTTGTTTCTTACTCTTGTCTCTCTGTACTTACACTTGGCTTTGTCTGACATGCTTTACCTGAGCACAAGCTTCACTCATGTCTGTTTACATGTCATCACTTTTTACTTTTTTGGTGGATCTGGTTACAATGATCATGCTGCTCTAACTGTTGCTGTTGCTCATTTCCCACCACCTCTTATGCTTATGGTCACTGGTTTCAATCATTCAAATAATGAATCAATTTTTGTCTTTATTCTTATGTTTTTTCTTCATCACGTTATGTTTTATTTCAGGCTGTTTTAGATGTTGGTTCCAGAGAATTTGCCCTTGGCTTAAGGTATGTGGGGCTTTCTCCGTGTTAAATGTTTAGATGGGCTTCTGCTAAAACCTGTAACGTATGAGCGATTGAAGGCAATATCGAAGTGCAAGGAATTGAAGTACAGAAAAGAATTCGAATTGAAAATGTTATTGTAGAGTAGGCTTGGCGATTATTAAAGTTATAGTAATTTACTGATTGAAAACCTTGAAAATAATGCTTTATTATTTGTGTTTGAGCTTCATTTAGTTTAGGTGTATTTAAAATAAGATAAATTTAATCAGCAAAGACGGTATGAATTTTTATTCGTTCTTTACCTCCAATCTCACTTTACTCTTGGAGGTGGGAGAACGAGTATTGTGCCTGGTCTAGTGTATTTTGGACCCTTGATTCATCTGTCTAACCAGGATAGGTATTTACATAAAAAAGTAGGTGAAACATAATTTTATAAATTCTAGATATATCGGAATTTTTAAATTTCTAGACAGACAATTCAGTAGAAATAACCTACTCTATGTTTGCTCTGTACAAGAATTGGATGGAAGATGATGTTGAGGAATTAAAATAACCTATTTATTGCATTGTTCTATGGGAAAGATGAGTTTTGAAGAAATAACATAAGTATGGGAAGGATGGGTCACATAACGACTGTATGGTCCATGAATATGGTACAAGTAAACTAAACTTTATTAAAATCTTTATTGTATGATTGTTCACTAAAAGTAATTTATTTTTCTTTTTGTTCCTTAGGTGTTGACAATGAGAAACTGCAGAAGTACATCAAGCACGAAAAGAGAGGAAGTGCTGAATTAGAAGTTTATGTTGAGATATTTTTTTTAAATCCAATGAAATGTTGAGGAAAAAATGTTTTGACTAAGAGAAGGGAGTCACTGTTGCATTGGATTTATTTTTTCCAGAACAAGTTTGTAGGAATAATAACAAATGTAAACTTAAATGATATTGACCAGTTCATTCAAACAAAGGAAAGAAAACTAAAATGAAAAAAAATAATTCTTCTTGGGCTTCTTAATCAGTCTTGTTCTTCTTAACTTGTGGGCTGGCTGTTGAACTTTCACCAGCTTCAAATTCTGCTGAATTACGTTTTTCCTGCTTGATGTACTTCTGTAGTTTCTCCAAGTCAACACCTGAGAAACAGAAAGAAGCGATTTACTGTTAGTGAAAAATCATACAATAAACAATTTGATACAGTTAGTTTACTTACTTGTGCCATATTGGTGCAGCATGCAGTCATTGCGAGCTCCATCTTTCCCATAAAAGACGATGAATGGTGGTTTCTTCGCTGCAATATGTTGATTTAGTTCCTCTATGTCTTGATCTGTCAAGTTGTTATAAAGGCCCGGCATGGAGACATAATACTTATTGCCAGTGTCTTTATCTTGACAGTAGGCAACTAGCAGGTTTGCTTGTTTGCTTGTCCTTGAACTCGCTTGCCTTCAGCATGAACTTGTAGCATACATAAGGTGCCCCTCGGGTGAGGTCGGATGGCGACCTCTTGCTGGCATGGCCACCATGGCGTTCTTGGATTTTCTGGAACACACTAGACATCTGAAAATAAAATGAAAAGTAGAAATTAATACAAGAAAAAATTTCTGGGATTTCATGGGGGAATAGTTGTGAAAATTATTGTCAAGGTCTATAACGATTATTTGAAGTATTCCATAGATTTCATCTGTTTGGCATTCAGAATGCTGTAATTTTTTTTCAGATTTTTAAAGATGAATTTAGGGGTCGCGTAAGCGGAAAAACACGTTTTTAGCCAAATTTTGCCAAATTTAGACCATTTAGCGCCGCTATGTCGAGGATCGAGCTTCCAGGACCGTTCGCTCGGCCACCGCAGCTCTCCAAGGAACCCCACACGCCACACTGACCCGTCCGCAAGCCAGCAGAGGCCTCCCAGTCATTCCCATAAGGCCACAAAGAATCTTTCATATTTGCTACAAAATACTAAAATAACCTAAAAGTGGGACTGTTTGTTGCTCGCTAAGCGATTTAACGGTTTCAAGTTATTCTGAACATCGCCCCGAGTCCCCCCGGACCGGCCATCAGCAATGTGAACGCGTGGCGACATCGGAGGTGACCGAAAAGTCGCGTTCTATTTACTGATTTGGGCCAAAAATTGTCCAAATTTGTATGTATCTCAAAAACCGTTTGACTTACGGCAAAACGGACGAAATTTTCGCCCAAAGGGCCACGAAATGATGTCTGTACGAGGGAAGTGTCATTTATAACCGAATTTAACCAACTCTGCTTTAAAGGGTGCTATAGTCGAGCGTCGCATTTCGGAATCAGAATGTGGCGTGAAAGATTACTTTTCTAACGGAAAGGGGTCATTTTGTGGCCCTCTGGGCGAAAATTTCGTCCGTTTTGCCGTAAGTCAAGCGATTTTTGAGATACATACAAATTTGGACAATTTAAGGCCCAAATTAGTTAACAGAACGCGTCTTTTTGGTCGCCTCCGTTGTCTCCACGCGCTCACATTGCTGACGGCGGGTCCAGGGAGACTCGGGGCGATGTTCAGAATATCTTGAAATCGTTAGATCGCTTAGCGAGCAACAAACAGTCCCACTTTTAGGTAATTTTAGTATTTTGTAGCAAATATGAAAGATTCTTTGTGGCCTTATGGGAGTGACTGGGAGGCCTCTGCT
>NW_026267447.1:25545-39488 GCF_000697945.3 Frankliniella occidentalis
TAAACCATAGTTTAATATAGTTTAATTCAATTTTTCCTCGTGCTACTTGACTCTAGTTTAACTTAAGATTCTTCCAGCCGGGACATCTTCGATGGTGGGAACCATCCGCGCATCTGCACTACCAATGTTCACTTGCATGCACAATTTCAGATTTTATGGAATGTCTAATTTAAATCTCGCGGATCATTCGCATGCCTGTCTCATAGACCCCTCGCCAATTGTGAGATATAATTGAGGTTGAGTGATACATCACATGACTGCAATAACTATTTTTTGTAAACTCTGTCAACCTTGACCGAGTTCCCCGGGACCTGCTTCTGGATGAATATAATTAAGGTTCAAATAAGAAACTCATCGAACCAAACTTGACTTTGAAACTCATCGAACCACACTTGACTTTTGAATATTGTAATGTTGTGTTACATAAAATGATGGTCAGGTCCTGCTGAAAGTTTCTCCTGGGGACGTTCCTTCCGGGATGTGACAATCACCTGCCACTCAAGACGCACTGGTGGGAGGTGCTTATCTTCTGCTCAGGGTCTAAAACATGTTGTATTCTGTAGTACTGTGGGACGTTCTGGCTGCGACGTCTCACATCCCAACCAGGTTGTACCAGGGATGTGTTCGGGACTATGTTTTGGCGACTGGGAATTTTTAGCTTATTTTCGTCAAAAAAAAAAAAAACACGGTAAAAGAGATAGCCAAACGGACAAAATTTTAGGTAAAAGGACTGTACTCTCACGAGTTACCCCTTAAGAGATCGTAAATAAGATATGTTTTTCTAACTTTTCTGACCTACCCCCTTCTCTTTTGATACCCCCTTTCAGCCCCTTAGGGTTGGTTGCCAGGATTCGCCGTAGGCGTTTTGTTTTCTAGGGGTGAACCTTAAGATACCGGTATCTGGTATATCAGGGCCCTGAAAATTTGAAGTCTCTAACACTTTTCCATCTTGTGAAACAAACAGACACACAGATAGACATGAGGTCGTTTGCATAAGCCCGCTAGATAGCTTTTCTAAAGCAGAAGAGCGGGCTAAAAAGCAGCAAACATATGGTTCCAGTAATGGTTAACGCCCAGGGCGTTCCACTGGCGCTCCAGCACCTCCACGTCAAACGCAGCAGCTGGAAAAATATTCACTTTTATTATTGCTGAGCTTAACTTGAACATGAAATTAAACTTAAACTTTAAATGCTCAGCTCTGTCAGGAAGCGCAAGGGGAGACCGCCCGGAAGATGGCGTGAAGTGAGGCGCCTGGCGTGAGACGTGGGATGTGAGGTGGACAGGCAAGGCATGCCAACCAAAATCGCGAAAACATTTTAATTTTAGCGCGCCGCAGGCCAAGGTAGACGCACATTTAGCTCAGCTTCACACGGTTTTAACGTGCGTCTATCTGCGAGATACTAGATAATCCAGGGAGCCTTAAGCCCTAAAGAGGGTGTGATTCGACCCGTAATGTGTAGTTTAAGTATTACTTCCTTTACAATTCTGTGACATGAAGAATTTTTTACGATTTAATAGACCATTTTGTCTTTTCCAAGTTGTTTTCGCCAAGAAAGGCCCCATAGCGCCAAAACGGTACAAGATAGAGCAAAACGGACGAAATTTTCGGTCGAAGGATTCTATTTTCACGAGTTACCCCTTAGGAGCCCATAAAAAAATATTTGAAACAAAATATATTTTGCAACCTGAGGTTTTTGATTTTTTTAAAAGCCAATTTTTGAGCTCGAATGCTCATCTTCGAACTTGATCTGTCTTTTTATGATACAAAACGACCCTGAAATTCCCAGACCGCTCTCTCAATTCTTTCTCGAGTTATCGTGTGGACAGACGGACAGACAAACAGAGCAACAGACAAACAAACAGACAAACAGAATGACACTTTTCCGGTCAGTGGAGTAATGGGCTTCGCTAATCGCTCAGCCAATAAACGGACCCTTAGCAAAGAAAATTTTCTATTTTATAGTTTCGAGCAATATTTTTTCAATATAGAAGTTTGCGCCGCGTCATTGCGCCCTCTCACTTGTACAATCTGCTTTTCGACGCCATGTAGGCATTTCATGCCTGCTCGCTGCATTGTTCTTGTTCTTGATGTGTCTCTTTGCGTGATTTTTTTTTTTGAATTAGCCTATTATTACTTTTATAATTGAACACAATTTTTGGCATGAGCGCTGGGCCGCGCGCGCGGCGTCTACTCCGAGAGCAAGGTGTCCATTGTTGCTCTGGTACTCGGGCGTGGGTGTGGAGCTGCTTAACAGGTGGTGTTGAACCATGACGCTCTCCCCCCCGCGCCCCAACTGTCTTGCATAAACGGGTCCGTTTAAAAACCTCTGTTTAGGAATTTTATTGGCATACAAAAATTGAAGTTAGTGATTTTGAAGTTGGGATTATTACGATTTGCGGCAAAAATAGTACGGAAATGGCGTAGACGGCGTACACCGAATATTGAACAGAACCATTACGTGACGTCTTACGCTTCGTCTTACGTTTTATGAAGACGTAACGTAAGACGACACGTAAGACGTAACGTAAGACTTTCAACATGTGGATGCGTCATACAGCATTAACAAGTGGAAATGTTTTTGTGAATAAAGACTCTGATTTTTCCAAAATGAATGTTGAGGAATTGAAACAACGTATTGATAATGATCCTAGTATTATGAAGAAATTAATGTTCATGGGTTCTCACATTCGTGGATCAAAGGCATTTTGGAAGAGCAGATCAGGTGAATTACGTGATATGATAGAACAATTGGGACTACCAACTATATTTTTAACAATGAGTGCTGCAGATCTTTTTTGGCCCGATCTTTTTCGTTTGCTATGCAACAAAGATATTTCACAAATTACAATGAGGGAACGTAGGATTCTAATTCAAGAGAACCCATTAATTGCTGATTTGTTTTTCCAACACAGGCTGGAATGTTTTGTTGATACTGTAAGTTGTCTTCTGTTGTTGTGATTAATGTTGAAAGTGTTATGTGTTATTTGATATTGTATGTTTTATGTTATACAGGTTCTTGAACCAGAATTTCAAGTTGTTGATTTTTGGTATAGGATCGAATACCAACACAGGTGAGGATTAATTGTGGTTATGTATGTTATTATTTTTAGTAAGTTGGGCTCATATAATTTTAATTCTTCTGTAGGGGCTCGCCTCATGTCCATGGCTTGTATTGGTGTAAAAATGCAGTTGATGTGTCTAACATAGCTAATGCGACTGATGAAGAAAGGAAAAAGATCAGCATGTACTTTGACAAATTAGTTTCTGCTGTTTTGCCAGACAAAGATTGTCCAATGCCTGACCAACATCCTTGTGAAGTTCGTTTTGAAAATGTAACTGATGTTGATGAATCATTATCACAGTTATTGAAGTCAGTGCAGAGACATACATGTTCTAAAGCCTATATACAGAGAACTGATAAAAAAACCAAACAAACTGTTTGCCGATTCCATTTTCCAAAGGAAATTAGAGATCATTCAGAAATAATTGTGAACCCTGAAACTGGTGAAGTGGAATTTTTACCCAAGTGTAATGATGAAAAATTAAACAAGTTTCATCCGTTCATCATAAGCACATGGAGAGCAAACATAGATATTGCTCCTGTGTTATCAAAGAAAGCAGTTGTTGCGTATCTTACCAAGTATGTTACTAAAAGTGAAGTCGGGTCTGATACATTGAAGGAGATTTGTTCTAAAGTTTGTTCCAGTATGGTGTCTTCCGAAAAAGCCACGAAAGCCATTCAAAAAGTTTTAATTAAAAATTGTGTGGAACGTGATATCTCTGCCCAAGAGGTGTGCCATATTTTGATGGGTGCAAAGCTTTATTCAGCTAGTGGTCGTAAATTTGTTGTAGTCTTTACCAAGGAAACTGCTTGGGTTCCTCTAGAATGTAATGAAGTAAGTGAAGTGAACAATAATTCTGAGAATAGAGAGGGAAAAACTTTTTTGGCAAAGTATAAAACCAGACCTGAGCAGTTGTGTAATGTATCTTTGTATAACTGTGCAAAATATTATAATAGCAGCACCTGGAAGAAACTGAAGAAAAGAGATAACATTGTTCGTGTTTTTCCACGTTTAACTTTATCTGACAATGAAGAGAAAAATGAGTTATGGTATAGGCAACAAGTACTATTGCATGTACCTTTTGTTTTGGAAGATGAATTGAAAGTAGAAGGTGAATACTGGAAAAATGTTTATGATAGACAAAATGTAGCTCACATTAAGAAGACATGGTGTTTTAATAACGTTAATGTTGAACCTGGAGAAGCAGAAGAAATTGAAATGTTGTGTGAAAATGATGAAAGAAATGGAGATTGGATGATTGCATCTCGCCTATGTGCTAGTTCTATGGTTCAACCAGTTGAACTGGGATCTAAGAAAGTGGATGTGAATCATGATTGGCATAGTAGTGCTTCAAAATATGAGTCATTTGGTAATTTTAATTTTTTCAAGAACTTCATTGAAAATGAAAAAAAGAAAGATGATGTTGGTCCTGTTGTCAATGACATGCCAGATGTAATTTTCTCTGCCGAACAAAATGTAAAAATGTTTCTGGGAGAACAAATTAAAGCTATAAATAATTGTAATGAACAGACAGGTCTTCATAGAAGAGTGTTGGTGCAAGGCAAAGCTGGTAAGATCTTTGAAATTTGTGGTGAGTTGGTTTAATTTAATTTGTGCATTTCTGGAACAAAATTTGCTTTTTCTTTTGCAGGCACTGGTAAAAGTTTATTGAGAAAGTTTTTAGTAAACATATTACAGAAAGAGTTTGGACAGGATTACAAGTAAGTAAACTAAACCTTTTTAAAATCTTTATTCTATCATGGTTCACTATAAGTATTTTACTTTTTTCTTCTATTTTACTTGTACTATATTCATGAACCATGCAGTCGTTACGTGACCCATCTTTCCCATAGAAAACAATGAATGGAGGTTTCTTGTCTTGAATATGCTGGTTCAACTCCTTAACATCATCTTCACTTAGGTTGTTGTATAAGCCTGGCATTGATACGTAGTATTTTTTGCCCGTCTCCTTGTCCTGGCAATATGCTACCAGCAGGTCAGGAAAGGTGTTGGTCTGCTTATCCTTATATTCACTTGGCTTTTGGACGAACTTAAAGCAGACATATGGCTTGCCCCTAGTAAGGTCTGATGGTGACCTTCTGCTTGCGTGGCCACCATGCCTTTCCTGAATTCTTGCGAACACACCGCAGACATCTGAGAAAAAGGAAAAAGTAGCGGAAATTAATGAGATTAAACCTCTGGGATTTCATGGTGGAATGGCCGAACAACTATTGTCAAAGTCCTGAGGTTTTTGGGAGGACTCCATAGATTTTGCATGTTGACCAAGTTTCAAAACACATACGCAACAAGGAATTTGAACATTGACTTTCAGCATGACATCAAAACGGTCTCCTATTTTGACGTATTCATCACTCTTTATGGCATTTGGACCAAGATTTGACTTTGAGTCAAATCAGACTTCAAACTTCAAGAAAAGTCATGAAAGACATCAAAAGAAAGGACCATTGTGACGTCATGCTGTCGGTCAGTGTTCTAATACCTCTTTGGGTAGACAAGAAATAATTTGCTAACTTCAACTGCTATTTTACAACATGAAAAGTAACAACAGTTTAAGAAAATTTAGTAGTGGTCTATAGTGATTGTGATTATCATGGAAATCCAAACAAAATGACAGTACAAGCAATGGCACATTTGATAAATCATTCTTATTAATTTCAGTTGTGTGAAATGATCAAAGTTTGAGTTACAAATGTAACATCTGCTAAAAAGTTGATTAGTTGACAGAGACTAATAAGTGACAAAACTAAAGGCGTGGGGGTAACTGATGTGACATTTACCTTTGAGCAGTATACAGCAGCGTAAACGACGATGGACGGTACACAACGTGCAGCGATAGAACTGACCAAGTCAACTGTGAAGAGCGTCCGGTGGCCGGTCGTTTTGATTCCCTTCGTGCTTGTGAGACGTATGTTCGTGTTGGTGCTGCCAGGTGTTGCCGATCGTGAATAGGTGTCATGCGCTTACGAATATCATTATTTTGGAACCAATTATTCATTTTATTTTGTTTTATTATTTTTTTACTGTTAAGTTTTTATTTTTCATGCTTAGACAAACGTTAATTCCTAAAGAGTGACAATTTCTTTGTTTTTTTGTGTGTTGATGTACATTTGGTAAGAAGAAGGAAGGAAGAAGTTGACAGTTTCCGTTGTTGACTCCTGTTCCGTTTCCGTTACGTTGATTCTCTTTCATTCCAGGCGGAGGCGTGGTGCGTGGTCCTGGGTTGACGTTTCTTTGATCACGATGAACAGGTATTTGGTATTTTAGCCCTTATGGCCAGGGAGGATCGGCGTACGGGGCCGACTCGGTGTTGTTTGCCGGGCCCCGTTCCAGTGTTCAAAGTGGCGCTTGATCATTGGACTCTGTCCTGGAATTGCCTCAGTTGTAGTTACCCTCGACTCTGATTTGTGAATAGTATTTTGCCATGTTTTAATTAACGGCTGCTATGGTTAGGAAAACGGTAATTTTAAAGTTATTGTGATATCATTGTAAGGTTTAATTAACATTTCTACAAGTTTACACCGGAAGAAGAAGTTATTTCAGAAACATGGCGTGGCTGTTATTGGACGCCATGCGTTGCAGTCTTGAAACAACTTCTTTCTTCGGTCTTGGGTCATTTGATGTAATGAGGATCCGAGTTGTCAATAGAATGGTTTAATAGTGTTCCAAGTAGAACACCAGCTATTTAGATTGTTCAAAGTTTACTTTTGGCAACTAATAGGTGCTGGTTTTCTACTAGTGAATAATCTGGATGATAGATGCTTGAACTTGCAGTATAGTTAAAGTTATTTCACCAAATGTACCTGGCCTATTACATATAGTTGTACGTCAGAACATTCTTGACTGCACGAGGGAATTCAGATCTTTTGACAGGTTACTGCTGTTTAAACTGGAATGGCTATCATTGAGATATACAAGGGAATGCTGTTTGAGTGTGACGATGCATGTTTCATTTCCTTTGCATTCGTTTTGTTTCATTGTGAAAGGTGACTTTACAACTTATTATTTTTATAGTGCAAAATTTAGGCATGGCTCTAATTTGTTGAGATACGTTTACATCAGTTGAGTTACTATCTCATTCAGGTTTGAATTTCGCCTGGAAGTACTGACTGTGAGCAGGCAATCTAAATATATACATTAGGCGTGGCTGAATTGTTTATTGTTTCAATCATTTATTTACATCAACCATCTCATTTGGGTTAGAATTTCACCTGGAACTACTGACTGTGGGCAGCCAATATGTTAGCACCTCATTCGGGTTTTAACTTTTCCTGGAAGTGCTGACTGTGAGCAGCCAATATGTTGTTACCATCTCATCGGGGGTTTGAACTTCGCCTGGGAGTACTGACTGAGCTGCGAGCTGAGGTAAATAAGGGAATCGGCAGCTTCTCTTTTGCATCTTTGAATTGTGCCTGGATGCGGATGTTCCAAAGTCATGAAGATGTCCTGTAAACCTAAGGAAGAGGGGGGGGGGTCCTTTCTATGGTTTTGCTTCATGTCAAATGTAATCACCCAATTGGGGGACCTCATGCGCTTCTAAGGTTGATACCATCAATATTTGAAGTTCAAAGTACATATTATCAAGTTGTGTTGTGTAATTTTTTTTGATATTCTTAAATATTTTTGTAAGAGTGTGTGTAATTAAAGTGTTAGACTTTAAACTGTTATATTATTAAATAAAAATCTAAAACGTATATATCTGTGTTATTTTACCTATATATCAAGTTGATCTTATCCATTTAATTCCACAAATTTTACATTTCGATTCATCTTTTATGTTCCATCAGAAACAAAATTGGGGTCGGGGTTATGGACACAAACCACACTAACCATTGCAGAAGTATGCGAGGAATAACAAAATTATAATGGAGGATGGCTGAAAGGCGGTGCTTTGTACGAGCACAGTAATAATGCAGTAAACTTTTCAAGAGTATTTAGTAATTTAACCAGGCTGTTTTATCACACACGTTAGTTTCATTTTTTATTTTTTTGACCAGTCTTCCGGAAGGCCTTGAGCTCAGCCAACAGTTCGTGACTGCTACTAACTAGTATGCAAATCATATATGGCCATATACAACCCCATTTACCTGGGCCTCTCAGAATTTCAGCACACTGACTAACGCTCAGCCACTACGGACTGCTGCACGTATTCGTACTCCCACGCTTAGAAGAAGCAGTAGCAGTGCGGTCCAGCACTTTTCAATGTGCTTAAGCTATCCCTTCTAGGCGAAATCGTCAACGGGCCGAGCAGACAGAAAGCGAGGGGTGGGGGAGTGCCGCAGCCGCCGCAGCCGCCGCAGCCGAAGCGAGAGCCGAGCGGCGCCCGAGCGGCCGGTGAACTGCGTGGGTTTCCAAGAGGAGCGGCGAACTGCGTGTCTTTTGGATAAAGCGGCTGAACTGCGTGAGTCTTGGATCAGGTGGCTGAACTGCGTGCCTTTTAGTCTAAGGTATCGACTTTACGATCTTGGCACGGAACTAATGTTATAGCAAGACCCCTACCTGGACATAATAAGCCAAATTTCCTCGTTCCGTTCTCTACATTTCTAGAAAAAGGGGTGTCCTTCACTGGGCAGATGCATCTCTTAAGGTGTCCATCATTGGGCATCTTACCCATATGTAAAATGAGTAAGTCTTCTTGTGAGAGGACTTCATGACGCCGTGTGACCCGCAACACCTGGCGAGCTAATTGTGTCAATCTGATAATCAATAGGGCTGTGTAGGCCACGCTCTCGGAGAAGCGTGCACCGCACTGGGTCCGCACCTTCAGGCCGACTAAGAAGTGTGTGCTTGTGATTCAGTCTGCAGATGAGTCAGCGCCGAAGTCCAAAGCCTTTAGGAATTAAATAGTCTACAGTAAATACTTGTGAGAAGTAAGCTCAAAGTTTAAGAATTGCAGGTAATCAAATCCTTTCAGAAAAAAATTCAAGGTAGGTTTAACGTAAAAATGTTCATTGCACTGGTACACCAAGTAAATGTCTGGTGAAATTTAGAACAAAGCTAAAATTACTCCCTATTTTTTACTCGTTCTTTACCTCCCTCCCTCCAAACATCACTTTGTGATGTGGAGGTGAAAGAACGAGTATTGTGCTCGGAAACTGGAATACATACAGACAAGTGCATTATACCAAACGATAGGGTTTTACCCAGTAATGACCCCGTACTAGAGGTTTTTTCCTCTTTGATAGCAAATTTTAAAGAAAACAAGATTTATAATCTCTGTCCGCGTCGCGCAGAGTTCAAAAATGTGGTGGCAAATGTGGTATTTTGAAATGTCAATAATTTTGTTCTTCTGGTGTAATTCAACGAAAACTGATTACCATCATAAATGTGCCATGCGTGCCATGCTTTCCAAAGTAATTACCACTCGAAATTCATTCTCTTTAAAATGTTTCTGATTAGGTTCACTTCGGACTTAAAACAGTTTTAGCGGTGGTGAAGGCGTTGTGCGCACGCGCGAACTTGTAATGCACATAAATACGAGAAATTGGATTTATTCAGTGTGTTTGTCAACACTTTTAATTTTCATAAGCAATCATTTTGAGTTTGTTTGGAACGTGGGGAAGTCGCTGTTTTCCGTAAAATGACAAATGAAATTTGAGGTTATGTTGGCCTTTGTCAAATAAATCAGCTCACGAGGTGTCAAGGGGGTCTTCCCCAAAAGGAAGCCTGTAAAAGTTCTTCAATCAATCCGGGACGGTAGTCTGACCGAGACTATCTGAATATAAGAGTGTGATTCGAAAATCCAGTATTTTTGACGTACGGGCATTGGTTTAAGAGAAAAAAAATACTTTATTGAAATTTCTTATAGTCACCATAAATACGATTAGGAAGTGAGATGGATAACAGCACATGAGTTCAGAAAAAGGTAATTGAAGACATCTTTGAACAATTAATATTTTTAAATTTACAAAAAAAATAAATTTATATGAATTTTTGAAATCTTTTATTTGAAATAGCTGAAATGATGTCTCCATTGATTTCGATAAAGAAAGATTCTGGAAGTAGCTCATACCGACTCTGATTTATTCTGAAAGTGTTGTGACACGTGGACTTTTAGTTTTTAAGCTATTTGGATTGCACTTTCTCTGACTAACCAACTTGGTACCACAGAACCTCTTCGACATAGCTGGAACGGGTGGAAATGAACCCATGCTTAAATTGACATTCTTTTATATAAATTGACATTCTTTTATACAACATAACTATACTCTGTCATCATATATGTGTATTTAAAAAATCTAGTTGTTCCGCTTACTTTGAGTTATTTTGCTTATCCAAAACCACTCTAAAATGCTGATCATAAAAACAAAAAAAAACCTTTACACAGTTACTTTATTGATATTGGTGTTACAAGGTACTATGTATTAACAAAGCAGCGATAGAATGCTATTGTCTATTGGACTAGTTGAGCTTTTACATATTAACAGAGAGTAAAGGTAAAACATATTTATGAATAAAGTAATTGTCTAATTTTTTGGGATAACCGAAACAACCAAAAGTCAGCGTAGCAACTACAACTTATAAAAACACATACATTATGACTGAGAGCTATTATTGTATATGAAAGAATGTCAACTGAAACGTAGGTAATTCATAGTCATCCATTCCAGCCATGTCGAAGAGATTCAGTTGGCACAAGTTGGATGTTCAGAGAAATTGAGCGCAATCCCCACAACTTAAAAACTAAAAGTCAACGTGTCACAAAACTTTCAGCATAAATCAAAGTTAGTATGAGCCACTTTTACAATTTTTCTTAACAAAATACATGATGACATCATTTGAGCTACTCCAAGTTAAAAATTTGAAAAGTAAATGTATTTTGTTATTTTTTATTGAATTTTTTTCGTCTTTACATCGGTCTCACGGACGCGAACGTCATCGCTGAGACCCAAGACTCTGCGGCCTCCGAGATGAAGGTTAGGCCGAGGTAGGACGCTGTGAGTGGCGCCGCCCCCCCCCCCCCCCTTAGTTCGCCGACTGGGCAGGTTGAACTTGGGGGTAGTTTCTGAACGATTTGTCACTTTATCGAGTCTGTACGTGAAACAGTTAGTCCAATCGACGTGAAAATTTGAGGAGAGCTCCCTTGGGGTGTTTTTAATAGATCTGCATAAACCCAACCCTCCATCCCCTCCCCAAGGAGTGCGCGGTCACGGGGGGGTAGCTACCCCCTGGGAAGGGGTTGAATATGTTGACACCGGGTTTCTCTGTACGGATGTGTTCCAAACGGCAAAAGGGATCATTCCTGAAAGTTTCATGCCGAAACTTTAATCCTAAAGTTCCAAAATGGCCGATATTAAAAAAGGGGTTGCGTGTTTGCTTGGGTGGTTTGGCCGGGGGTTGTCCCATTCGAAAACAAACACATGGGCCGTGTACAGGCGACGTCCCTAGAGTATATCGAGCTCGATTTGACGAACCTCAAAACTCACCACTTTGCGGGGGTGGGGGTGAGTGTGGAAGGGGGTGGGTTCGTCCGATCGCAATTTTGCCTACACCGTTCGAAAGAGCACAAAAATATGGGTCGACTCACGAACAATCTGGACTTTCCGAGCACTTAAAGTGCAAATTTTGGGGTTGTTACGGCCGGTCTTTTAACCCTCCTCCACTCTAGGGGGTGCACAGCTCGTTAGGGGTGGCCAACGGCTTGCGCACTTCCTGAGCCTCGAGTTGAAGAATGATTGGGACGCCTGCATGCCAATTCTTAGCTTCCTTACTCAAAAAACATGGAATCTACGTCAGTTTGAAAAATCCGCCCGCTAATTTTGATGAGCAGTGTATATAAGATGTGCAAAATTTGTCTGGACAATAAATGGCCGTTTTGATTAAGAATGCAGGCGAATCAAACCTAGTTTTCATTGGTAATATTTGGTAATCTTCGGTGATCTTGACAATTATTTGGTATTACGGCTGGGTACACATTTTTATGGAGTTAGCTACCTCTCGATTCATCACGATGGAGAGAGAGAACTGCCGCGGCCAGCACTGTAAAAAATCCAGGGTAATTTTGTTCACCCATGTGTGGATAAATTTCTCCCTCTGGTATGTAATTCAGATTTACCTACCCACCGGGTGAGTAAAACATTATTTAGCTCGATAGGGTGTAAATTTCTTATAATGTGGTGAGACAAAATTACTACTTGGGTAGTGAATTACCCTTTACACCCACACAGGTGAATTTTAACCGACTCTGGGTAAATTAATTTCACCTTGCTGGAGGGGATATTCCTTTTCTACACCCACAGGGGTAAAACATCACCACCACTGAGTGTATAAATTCCGTGACCGTGGGCGGAGAAGTGTACTTGCGCAGTCCACTGCCTGAAAATCTCCACGCGGAGGGAAGGAATTTTGCCACACATGGTCAGGAAACATCTACCCGTGCTACACAACGGTTGCAAATTTCCCACAAATTTGTGACTGCCATAGCATCGTGGGAGGAGAGGTGGGTTCGGCCTACTACTCCACCGACTCCACGCCACTCAGAACCAATCACCTCCTATCTTTGCCCTCGGCCCCCTCAACGCGAAGCCCGCGATAGACTGCCGCTAGATGGCGTTTCAGTCAGCGCGTCTCCTACAAAATGAGCTTTTTCTATTTAATTAAAATTTCCCTGAGAAAATGGCTATTAATTTTACCCAGTATGTTTTACAAGGAATCACCCTAACCGGCAACGATCTGTGTTTGCCGAAAAAGTCAACCATATCCCAGAAATAATCCGTTAAACTCTAACGCTCCGGAGGTCCCCGCAACAACACCTTGTTCCGTACGGCCCCGTCACCTCGTCACAGGGAGGTGCGCCCCCGCGCGTACCTCTAATGCGGCGGTGACTTCACTTGTCGCTGCGATGGTCTGATCTCTCTATGAGATTGATGATCAAATTTTTGAAAATGATTGCGGCAACCGTCTGAATTGGAAACAGACCTGTCGGCCCGAAATCACCAGATAAAGCTCGCTAAAGTGGCACGAGGCGGAGAACGGGTCACTCTTTTTCATTCACATATACTGCTCGACCTCTTGGGGAACATTTTCACCCTCCTAGGTGGGCGTTGTGGCATTCAGCGCATAAAGGATTGTTTTTTATCTAAAGGGTATGGAATTTCATTTTATCCTCGTGGCATGAAAATCGCTTCTACCTACCCACGAGGACAAAATAGCACCCCTTGGGTAGAGAATTTTACCCACCCAGTGGTGGGTAAAATTTACACCGCTATGGGTATGTAAATTTATTTACCCTGGTGAGGTAAAGGAGCGTTGTGTCCCCTTCGAGGGTAAAATTACCCTCGAAATTTTTTACAGTGTACATCACTCAATTTATCCAAAAACATGAACAGAGTTCGTTTGCAAAGGTTGGTACCATTGTTAGAAGCCACGCCTCCTTTACCCAGGATTTTCGTGGCCACGCCCATTTCTAAACAAACTGTGCAGCTTTGATTTTAAACCGGTAGAAGTTGTGATTGGGATATTTTATGGCATCGATTAAAAGCTTTTTCGGTAGCTTAAAGAACGGTGCACAATCGGCTCGCTTACACTTCCCTGTTTAAATCAATACTAACTGCGCTAGAAATTAAAAACAAGACACGAAGAATAAGCGTAAATGTCGCATATTATTCAGCTTGCTGTGGTTGTCGACTGGAACGTCGCACGAAAATTTTGAACATATCGTTCGGAAGCTTAATTTTCGGTCTTGAATTTTTGTCTCGTACGTTTTACTGTTCGATACCTCCTAACCATATACGATTATCTGCCACGTATCCTGCACAAACCCGCTTAAGTGTAGCCTAGTGCCGACAAACTCGCTTAACTGCGCCCAGTGCTGGACAAACCCGCTTATCTGTGCAGGGAATCCTATGCAGTTAAGCGGGTTT
>NW_026267447.1:39538-45330 GCF_000697945.3 Frankliniella occidentalis
GGAGGGAGCGGAAAGCAGGGAAAGAGGTGTCGCGCGCCACGTTTAAACTTGACGCTGTATTTTTTTTTCGCCCGTTCGCCCTCCACCCCCTTCCCCCATCCACGCGCCAAGAAAGCTGCTGGTGGGGGGGGGGGCGTGTTCAAGTGAGCTGTTCTTTGCCACAGGGCGCAGTACCTATAGCTTCACAAAATAAGTTCATGTAGTTAATCGCTGCTATCGGGTCGAGAATAACCTCGAATTGATCGAGGTTCGAAATTACGAAAATTATGTAAAATGTTTTCAAAGAAACAGCGTTTGGAGGATGCGCTCTACGTTTTGCTATGCCACGCGCCGAATTCAAGTCCTTGTCACGGCCTTGCGACGACCGACGGCAGGTGCAGATTCACAGTCTCCTCCCCATGGCTGTCCGTACCGGAAGGAAACTTGCCTTCCCCCACCCCTCGCTCTTTGCCCTTTACTTTACAAAAGATGAAATCCCGCACTTGTTTAATTTTGTTAATGAATGCGTTAAGAGAAAAGCAGGAAAGGATCGGGAGGAAAAAGAGAGGTGTAACCACTGGAATTTGATTATTATTCCATGAAAACCAAAACGAAAAAGAAAAATAACATCACAGAAAAAATTCAGTCTTAACAAAAAAATAACAAAAGGGAAAAAAATCAGTCTTGGAACTTCAGAAACGTAGTCTGTAAAGAAATTGGAAAATGATGAGATCCTTTCAGGTAATAAACACAACTAAGATTTAATTTGTTCATTTTCGGAATTTGATAACACTAACCTCTCATTGCAGCAGTTCTTCCAGGGACTTGTTCCGCAAAACGTCCCGCAATGTGACAGTGTCATTTACTGTTGTGGGGGCCATGGTGCACCGACGGTCACACAAGCAACCGCCCCAAGTCGCTGTTGACGCGCTCACTTGGCGCTGACGATGATGGCCTTGGTAAAATTCTTTCCGCCAGTTTTGCTAACTTGGGGAAGTTTTTTGTTCCCTATGAGAGTGGGGGCAATTAAAAGCAGAGTGAGTGCACGCTAACTGCATTTGTAAGTGTTACGTTAACCTTCGTTTCGTTTTGTATAAATTAGCGCACGGAAATGAACTATTTCGTACCCATGAATGTCCAAAAATGTACAAATTAACGCAGATATACAGGCAATTTTTAAGTAAAAGAATCAAATCCAGTTGGTATGACGAGGCAAAACAAGACAAGGATTCCGAAAAATCAATCTAAAGATGCTCTGTATCTAAATCTTTGCTACAAAAATAGGAAGTATATGGGTATGTTGGTTTCGGGGGACTCAGTTATAAATGAGTCAAGAAAAATGCGGTAACTTTTTCTAATTATTTTTTGGAACACATTATCATTTTATCTTTTTATAAATGATAAAGAGTTACCGCATTCTTTTGGCAATGGTTCTTCCCCTATACTTTTTATTTAAATTTAGTTGGCAATGAAAATGTATCATGCCTTTAAGCACGGATATCGAAAAACAGTGGTCATTTAAAATTTCAGTTTAAGTACCGGAAACCAGATTTCAGTGCACGAAGAAATTTTTGAATTAAAAGGAAACTCGCGCAGGCTACGCAGGGACATGAAAGTACACGTGGGCAACCCGCAACCCGCGTCTGCATGAACAAGGATAGAGTAGTTTTGGAACTGGTGTGCACGTGCAAGTGCTCAACACTACATTACACACTTATACGTGTACGGCTGAATAATTGAAAACTGGGAAGTGTTGAACAGTAAAGTTGAACACGGAGTTGTCCAATGTCCATGACGATTGGGACGCATTAAAGTGAACGCATTTATTTAATGTTCAACACTTCAGATAGTTCAAATTTTTAGCCCAACACTTCAATGTGAGCACCAAAGCGTTGAACACTATCATGCATGCCAGTCAAATCTTACTTTATCCGTGTGCGTCAGTGCCATCAGTGCAGACACCAACGTGACTCTCTCCCGTCAGAGGGCCATTAAATTATAAAAAACACCTTGAAAGCCAACATTGCTCAACCAAGTGAGAGACTGCTATACTTCGGCTAATAATGGGCCGGTTTTTATATTACCATAAATTACTTGTGCCTCACACTCACAAATGTACAGCGCCCAGTGTCCCACATTTACTAATGTAAGGCAATAGGCACTTGCACTAGGTAGTGTGAACGGCTGGGTACTCGTGGCTTATGTGAGACAACAGAGCAGCCATACACTATGTATTGTGAGTCACGCTGCCCTATATTGGTTACATAAGTTAAGCAGTTTCAAACTTGGTTGAACATTGAAACCCTCGCTTTCACCGTGTAGAAGGATTTAGCAAGCACTGTCAAATTCCTGCGAAGTATTTAGAACCTTTGCAACTACGAAGCATTTACTTCGCAATTACAAAGTGATGCTTTGCAACTACAAAGTGATGTTTTGCAATTGCAAAGCATGCTTTGCAGTGTGTTCATTGCTTCGCAATTGCAAAGCTTCACTTTGGAATTGAAAAGTAAATGCTTCGTAACTACAAAGGATCAAAATACTTTGCAGTTCTGCAAAGCGAATGCTTTGTAGGAATTTAACAGTGAGAGGTACCTGCGTCCCCCACCACAACAGCAAACCTGTGTCATCATCAATAGCACACTCTGGCATTTCTATGTAGGCCTGTACTTCGTCTCTCTTTCTGTCCTTCTTCACCAATAAGTCCCCGAAGAGGTCGTGATCGGTCATTTTGGGCTTTTTGGCAGGGATAGGGGATTCAGACTCATCATCTTCCAGCTCATCTTCAGCCTGGGCCTCTACTTCCTCCTCAGCCTGTACTACACCCTCCTCCTCGAGTTCTTTCAGCTTCGCTCTGACTGCTGCATAGATCTGAACAGCAGAAGCAGTATAAGCACCAAAAACCACATGCAAAAAGAGAGGACGTTCGCGCGCACTATGAATTGTCCTTTTCCACTTAAAGTGTCTTAGAGCACTTCTCTGTTATTCAAGTACTGTGACGTTAGGCGCGACTTTACAGTGAGGGGGGCGAAGGTGCGATACCCCCCCCCCCCCCCCGCTGGTCAGCCCAATTCACCCTCTAGGGTAGGTACGCAATTGGTCCTACAAAACCCAGAAAAAAGGTAACCCACATTAAATTGCCTCCCTCGCCAGCCGCACTTAAAACCGCACCTGCGTTACATTCTATATAATGTGAATTTTAGTGTCACATTGTTAAGAATATCATGGCACATTCGTTAAAACGTTATGTACGCCTGCCTGAACTGCTCTGCACTCAAGGGCTCAGTGCTTGAAACGTTGTAACGAGTATGACATATGTATTCTAAACAATGTGACACAATTCATATTACATAGAATGTGACGTCACAGTGTCTGAATAACAGTGAGTGGTGCGCTTAGACAGTAGGTGTGGAGAGCGTGCAAGTTGCAAGACGGAGCGTGCGAGAGTGAGCGTGCAAGACAGAGCGTGGAAGAGAGCGTGCGAGAGTGTGAGAGAGGGAGGATGGGACAGGGAGCCAGGGAGCGTGCAAGAGGGAGCGTGCGTGCGCCAGGGTGCGTGCGTGCGTGCGACAGGGGAGCGTGAAAGAGGGAGCAGGAGCATGCGAGAGCTTGCGCGTGGAGCGAGGTACGAGAAAGCCAGCACAAAATAAAATGACAGCGCGCGCGCGCGAGAGAGAGAGAGGGGGGGGGGGGGGCAGAGCATAGTGGAAGTAGGTAAGAGCAAGGGAAAATCTTTGTGGGGTGTATGTGTGAGAGATAGGGGTGTGGGAGCGAAATGGATAGGGCGAGAGGAGAGAAGGAAAACCCAGTGGAACAAAAATTATCGTGAGAATTACACTTTACAAATAAAGTCACAATTTGGTTCTAAAAGTACAACGTTTTTGTGCTCATCCTGACCGGATGCAATTTTGTTCCTAGAACTAGACAAATCGCAAAGTTTTACTCTATTTGTCTAAATTTAGCAACAAAATTTCACCCGATCCGGTGTGCATGAAAACTTTGCTCTTTACGGAGCCGAATTGTCCCTTCACATTTAGAGTGTATAGAGTAACAACACACTAACATTTCAATAGCCAAAATTATTACCTCCTGCTTTTCTCCCTCATCATATGAGCTGAGACATTTGGCGCGGGGCCAGAGGAAGGTAGCAATTTTGTGCTCCATGGTTATCATAACCTTCTCACACAGCAAACGATACGCCCTCTCCCGAATTATCGCCAGCACCTCGCTGTCGTCCTCTTTTGGCAAGCAGTGCTTGAGTAGACGTTCAAAGGAGAGGGACGCGTAAGGAAGAGTCGGGTAGTTCTGACCCTGTAGCTTGTCGGTGTGAAGGTCAAAGGGGACCAGAAATGGAATGAGCTCATCGAGCAGCATTTTATTGATGCTGTCCATGTCTGGCTTCCTCACGCTTTCTTTCACGGGGGCAATTTTGGTCTTGATCTGAAAAGTAAAGACTGCGTTATCGTTTTGAAAACAAACGAGAAGTCCATATGTATTCTAGAGATAATCCTAACGTATCCGGTGGGCGAAATATAGGGCAAATTACACTACACTCAAAATGTACAAGCACATTTTTGTCAAAAATGAAGCAACGTTTTAAAGTACACCCTAGAGATGGAATTTGTCCTACTTGAGGCACACATTTGAATCTTGTCCGGATGTGCTAAAGTGTTGCGTGTACTAGATACAAAAGGTAAGGAGGCCATGGCGCTCTGATCGAGCATGTCAATTTTGGAGACTTGACTAACAACGAGGAACGCCTTACGCCTGCGCATCTCCTTTCCTTCTCTATCTAGTTTCATTGCGGGACAAATTGCACCTATCAAGGTGACTTTAAAGACATAAAAGTCAGTTTAATTTAAGGGGAGGGTATACTGAAATCCTTAAAATCTAAACAAGAGACAATATCAAAAAAGTGGTTTATAATAGTAGTAGTACTCACTTTAAAAACTCATTTAAGCTATAGAATGTCAAAATCCATCAAAAAACTTTGCGCATGGAACTTTTTTAACTTAAAAGTTTACGTAACTTTTAAAACTTCTGTGCGCACAGTTTTTTGATAGACTTCTGACATTCTATACCTTAAATTAATCCTCAAAGTGCATACTACAATTATAGAGTACTATTTTGATTTTGTCTCTTGTTTAGATTTTAACTTGATTAATTCATTAAATTAGGTGATTTATCAATTTTTTCAGTATACTCTCCCCTTAATGTAATACCGATAATCAGAGAGCAAACCCGGAGTCTGTGCGATGAGGGGAAAAAGGCGCAACTCGCGCTCAAAGCTTTTTGGGGAAATGTAACGGGTATCTCGAACGACATGTTCTCGGTCCCGCTTTGCTGCGACTCCACCGTCGCCGACGCGCCCCGTCGTGTGGTGACTACCTATGGTATGTACTTCCTGTCGGACATGGTCCGAGCCTGACCCTCCATAGGAGCCAGGGCGTAAGTACTCGAAAACCGGGTATCTCGCTTTAGACCGAGTACCGTTTAAGATATGGGAACGCTGGCTGCCAGAGCCCTGCACCGGGCGAGCCTCGATGCTCGTTGCTACGCCGCTCCACCTCATGGGAAAGGCTCCGCTCCGCTCGGTTCGTATCGTGGCGAGCGGAGCCTACGATAGCTCGGCTGGTAACCCGGGTGGAAGGATCTTCACTTAGACTATAGTTTAAACTGTAGTGTTGAATCTGAAGACATCAAACTCCATTTAAACTGTAGAAAAAAGTCGGTAATTTCTGTAGTTTATTCACGACTGCAGTATTGGGCTTTTGTAAACAGTTAGTCTGCAGTCAGACTGCACTTTTTATGTTGTT
>NW_026267447.1:45380-71638 GCF_000697945.3 Frankliniella occidentalis
TGCCAGGATTTGCCGTAGGCGTTTCGTTCTCTAGACGTGGACCTTAAGATCCCCTGAAAATTTGAAGTCTCTAGCACATCTCCTTCTAGTGGAACAGACAGACAGACAGACAGACACGAGGTCGTTTGCATAAGCCCGCTGGATAGCTTTTTCAAAGCAGAAGGGCGGGCTAAAAAACGAAAGAAAAGCACTACGCTGTCGGTTCTCAAAGACCCAGTACTAGTTATAGTGAATCTTACTGTCTCCCATTGCATGTTCAGCGACCGCATCATGCGTAGATGTGAATTCCACCTCGTTGTAACTTCTTGTTTGACGGTGGTGTCGAAAGTGCTGCTCAGACCGATTTTCTTCAGATAAGTCACCAACTCCTTGCACTGTTCAAGAGTCGCAGTTGCTTTCATCGGGGTGATTTTTTCCATAGCCGTTGCCTTCAGCTGCGCCAGCATAGGAGAATCTCCCTCGTCAGGACTGATTTCAATGTAAAAAAAGGGTACAGAGTGAGTTATTCTAAATCACCTTACAAGCTTTGGAAGCGCAAGGCAGAGCCTGGAGGGCTGGTTTGAACCTTGTGGTCGTGGTTGCGGTTTTTGTGCGATGTGCAAATCAAAGTGCGCGTCTCGTCGGTATCTAACACCTCGCTCGCAAAGCACCACCCGGCTGCCCAACCGTGCGGGCCACTAGCGAGTATTATTGTGGAAATTTAACGTAAAATTTTATTTTTATAGTAATTTATATTTTGTTTTGAGACAAACACAAAATACCGCTATTGTAAAATTTTGTACATTTTGTCCAAAATTGCACACTGGAAATCTAAGTGTACAAACGTCACACACTTGTAGGTGAGCAAATAGAGATTCGTCTTAGAAGGTAGCAATTTTATCGCCGAAAGTCTGTAAACTATTCATCAAACAGATGTGAGCAGATGTGTGAAAATTCTGTCACACACATGTAAGTGTGTGAATTTTTTCACTCAGATGCAGGTGTACGTTATTCCTACACTTGGATTTCCAGTGCATTAACCCAGACATCTTGTAGTGTTTAAGTAATCAATCGAAAGAGAGCTCATGATATGGTAATCGCTTTGAAGCGATATGAACCGTCTCTTTTCAAACAGCAACGGAAATGTGTACATCGGGTTCTTTGAAAAAAAGTGTACATGGCATGTATACTTTATTTAATGTTTACGTGGCTTTTTATAGATGTACACATACCCATGTGCATACCCAAGTACGCATTATAGGGATGTACATATGCCATGTACACATTAATTTAAGAATGCATGCCATATGACACTTTATTTGAAGTTTACAATGGGAGGAGGCGGCATAACTAAACTTTTAAAAGATAAATACCTGAAATGGACCAGAAATTGACTGTACTTCCCGGATGACATTTCAGCTGCCTTCTCCCTACTGCCAGCTAAATCGAGAGGCTCCAGAAATGAGATGAGTTCTGAGACGTCATTTAACGAAATATCGCCCAGGGCAGTAGGTGCTCTCGGTCCAAGGCTCCGATCAACCTGTCAAAATTAACAAAAAAGAGCATGTAAAGGAATATTGAACCGGAGGGACGTGGAACTGGTCGAAAAGCGATGCTTTTGAGCGTGTTTTCATTGCTTCGCAATTGCAAAGCATCACTTTGTAATTGCAAAGTAAATATTTCGTAATTACAAAGGATCTTAATACTTCGCAGTTCAAAAAAAGACTTTATAAAAGAAATGCGCCCGCTACGTACCTCTTGCTTGAAATCCAGGATGTTTCTCAACATAGGTACATGGCCCTGGCTTTGAGAGTTGGACAACTTGAGGGTGCTTCTCTTAAGAAGCCTGTGGGTTTTAGGAAGTGCCCCCCGAACTTCCCTGATCCAATCATTCCCACAAGTGACAATTTCATTTGCTTGGGGGCACTCTTCAAGGCAAGTTTCAATTAAAACATTGTACTTAACTTCAAGAGAAGTTCTCAGAACGATGTTTAAGGCATGTGTGATGCAATAAAACCTGTCAAGGTGCTCCAAAGCCTTCTTTATATCTCCACCGTTATCTGTCACAAATTTTAGTTTCTTCACTTGCTCCTCCTGCAAACCAACTTCTCCACACTTTTCAAACAGAAATTTTTTCAAATTTTCTGCTGTGCAGGACTCATCAGCTGGAAGGGGGAGGGCAAACAGGAGGCGGTTTTTGAGGTGCCACTGGTTGATGTAGTGAAGTGTGACGACCAGGTAGTGAAGCTGGGAGTGCTCCTCAGTCCAACAGTCAGCAGTGGCAGCTACACGGCCCTCGTCGATTGCCGGCAACACCTCTTCGATGACTTCCTCTCTCGCTCGAGCAGCTTCTGTTTTCATGTGTTCCGACACGGTTGTAGGGTGTGGAATTAATTTAGCGGCGTCAAGTCTCCCCTCCCCAGCATACATAAACTGCAGGTCCAGAGCTTTTTGAATCAGTAGCAACAACCCTGGATCCGCAAGTGATTCAGGCGCACGCAACCCATAGGCGCAGTATTTAACTGCAGTTGCAGTAAACTGTATCTTTGCTGCATGGGGAGGGTCAACTCTAGGTGGAGCAGGCACTGTACCATCTTCACCCTAAATTTTTAAACCAAATTGCATTGAGTTTGGAAAAAAAAAAATTAAGTTACTGGAATGCATTGAAACACCTGAAAGATATCCAGTTAGTCGAACCCCAGGAAGCGCCACAACGCATTAATGCGCATTAAAATGCGCAAAAAGATCACGCTTTTATGCGTATTAGTGCATGGTTCGCATTTGATGCGCATTTTACGATTGGACGCCTCCTTGTATGTCTTTATGTGCAACGCGGTCATTTTCAGCGTATTTTCGTCGAAAAAAACACTTTAGCGCGCAAACGGTGCAAGATAGAGTCAAACGGACAAAATTGTAGCCTAGAGGATTCTACTTTCACGAATTCCGACTATTTCGACTAACTGGATATCTATCTGGTATTTTAGCTAACGTACCACGACTTCACCGGCAGGGGTTTGTTTAGGGTGGCAGTTATAATCAAGGTGCCGCTTGAGGTTTCTTATTCCGTTCGATCTTTCCTTGCACGTTAACGTGCTTTTGCATTGTGTGCAATAGGCAACGTCAAGCACCTGACCAGAACACGTTTTAACAATGCGGAAATTTCTCCCACAATGGTGACAGCACCGTATTAGGTTTTAAGGACTGTTGAGTGACGAGATATGCCTTTTGCGGTTTGCTTTTAAGCAAACTTGCTGCCAGTGCGCACGCTTCACGCGCCGCCTTTCTGGCTGCAGCAGTTTCCGCGGCTGAGGCAGCTTCCTCTTCCGCGGCTGCGGCATCTCCGCCCCCGCCATTCTGTAAAGTGTTGGAACACGTGTACTAACTCTGAATGCATTTCTCAATAGGACGATCAAAACATGATTTATTTAAATTGCAGACCCCTTAGAATAATAAATAAAACACTGTAATTCGAAGTGTGATACTTTTCACACATTTTCGTGTGATAAAACGCCCCGTGTGATTCCCACGATTTATCACTTCTGGGGAAGGGGTCAGTTTTTATCACAAATTTTATGTGATGCCTATTGCAAAATAATGCGATGATTCCGGATTTCCTACGAAACGGTGTGAATGCACATCGCACTAAACTGTGATACATAAAAGTATCTCTCAAATGAGTGATTGTCATCACAATATAAGCAATGAATTTAATGTTGTACTTTTCCTGCGATGATCATCCCAACATCGCGGAATATTTCTGTATCACAGAAAACGTGTAGTCTGTATCACACTCTGATTTACAGTGTAGTTTCTAATAAGAAGCATTTCCCTGTTGTTGTTTTTTCGTGTTTTTTTTTTTGTTTTTTTTTGTTTTTTTTCTTTTTTTAGAGCTGCAGCTCAAAACGTTCTGGAGATATTGACATATGAGTGATAGGCGCACTCTCATTTCCTTGCGGACTCGACTACGGATAGCACATCCATAAAGAAATGAGTGTTTTCACGAGGAATTTCATAAAAACGTCCCTTGTTGGAGCCAGGACACTCCAGGATGCAAATTACCACGAGCCAAGATGTAAAATGATCTCAGGATTCCGATTTCGGTCCCACAATGAGTGTTTCTAAACTCCTTGGTCGTAAACGCCCATGCGGGGGCCAAAATCGGATTCCTGGGATCATTTTACGTCCCTTTATGTAGCGATTCGCCTCCCGGAGCGTCATGGCTTCAACAAGTGACGTTTTCACGAAATTTTCGTGAAAACACAAAGAAAAACGTCAAATGCCAATATCTCCGGATCCCTTCGAGCAATAAGCGCTCCGAAAAACCAGAGAAGTGCATTTTTCCCGAGTGAAAACACTTTGGTCTTGCCATAACTCCCGTTTTGCGCTTTTCATTACTCATCGCTCCCAGGATGCGGTAACTCGTTGTTGCAAAATCAATAAGGAACCGTACAGAAAATACGCCTCGCACTTTTGACGGATTTTTGACCCCCTCCCCCCTTTTTAAATCACTTACACATCACCCAAGAAGTGCCCCTCCCCCCCACTCCCTCCCACGACGTCGCGTTTCCTTTTACCGTTTTACGAAAATAAAGTTAAGAGTAAGAAAATGCGTATTTCCAGTGCAAACGGAGAGTGACATCACGACCCCTCTGGCCTCTCCTCTGCATACGTCACTCACACAGCACACTTGACCCAAAATCCCTCCCCCCTAAAAACCATGACATACGCTGTTAAGAATTTTACGGGAGATTGTACAGAAAAAGTCAGGGTATTCTAGTGCCAAGTAGTCTGGTAAAATTACCGCTACTTGTCAAATTACAGAACACACTGCGATACGAATTAATTATTTGCAATACAAAGTTCGCAAATTCTTTGCAACGTTGCAAAGAATGTAGTTTGCAAGCATTTTAAAGTGAGGGCATGAACGTGCATTCAAGTGGACGAGGCGGGAAAGGGGGGAGGGGTGGTCGGATCGCGTAGGTGGAGAGAGGACGGAAGTCGGCGACGTAGGAGGGGGAGGGAAGACCCAAAAAGTGCCTGCCAGCAGCTACTAAGCTACGGACAACACGTTCGCAACATAGTCATCACACACATTGATACACGTACACACGTACACACTGTGTACAAAAAGTCCCCCCCCCCCCCTGCCATCGCTGCGTCAATTAAAACTATTAGAACTTACCGTGTTTGGTTGCGCAGCTTTTCTCTTCCTTTGCACCTGCTTTTTCTTGGGTTGTGCTGGCGCTGGCCCGACAGCTGTTGTTGACGTCGGCGTCGGCGCCGTTGGAGGCGGCGGCGGAGGCCCCTCTGTTGACGACATAGTGATGTGATGGTCGGTGTCGGTTGTCGGTGTGGTAGTGTGCTCGTGCTCTACAGTCGCAGTCGCAGTCCAGTCTGAGTCTACTCTGACTTTGCGTGTGACGCTTGCTCCGCTCTCGCCTGCCTGCCAAACTGTTCCTTCCCTGCCCCGGCCGGCCGGCGGACGGAGCGCTGCAGCTGCTGCACCGCCGCGCCGCCGGCCGCCGCCGCCGGGGCCGGGCCGGGCCCGGGCCGAGCGCGGGCTTGGCGGAGGCGGAGGCGAGCAATTGGGAGAGGGTTGAAGATCGAATATAGGAGGAGGATCGCAAAGTGCATGTGTTCTATTTAAAGACAAATAGGCCGCAAAAAAATACTTCACAATTTGCCATTTTCACGAGTATCGGTGGCAAGTGTTTCATAGTTTGTGAGATAAATGTGTGACAATTGACAATGTGTATGCTAATATATATGAGTGAGTCAGTAATATCAACCAGGCATAGGCAGGCATTAGGCATTCCCCCCGCACCGCCACCCTCCCCCCACTCCTTTCCACCCGAGCCTAGGCGGGTGAGTGGAGTGACGGTGACGAGACGCCGACCGGGCGGGGCGGCGGGCTCCGGGCTCTGCCTCTGGCTCTGGCAACGGCCCGCCCGGCCGGAGCAGAGCGCGCGGTCTGGGCTGTGCTCTGCCGGCTCTCCCCAGGCTCTGAGCAGAGCCGGCAGAGCCGGACAGAGCCCGGACCAGAGCAGGCGGGTCTCGCGCGCTCTGAGCCACTCAACTATCGGCGGCGGCGGTATCGGAGCGGTCAGCTGTAGGAGTGGGGGGCAGCAGTAGTAGCGCACAGAGCCCGACCCGCCGCCAGCCGCCTGCCAAGCGCTCGACTACGACAGACAGCCTGGCCGATCCAGGGCTCTGTGACCTGGCCCTCCGTGCACAGATGGACGTCAGAAAACATGTCTGATTTTAGGAGGTGGCTTATCAGCTTCCAAACTTCGACTAATCTTCTAAGTCATCTCTGCGCTCAAATCTGACATCAAATTTATATCCTCATGAAGATGTGTCAACCTAAGGTGGGGGGGGGGGGGGGGGGTCCTTGCTATGGTTTTGCTTCATGTTTCATTTTATCATGAGTAGCAATTTCATAGGGGACCTTATCCTCTTCTAAGGTTGTTACGATCAATTTTTGGAATCTACTTTGTAATTGAAGAGTATTTCATGAAGTATATGTAATTTTTCGTATTCTCTATCTGTAGCAGTGCATGTAAAATTGATTTGTTTCTGTTAACTCTGTTGTGTTACATCATTGCTGAATAAAAAAGCAAATGTGTTTATCTGTGCAATTTAAGCCGGGCTTGTTCTTACCCACTTCATTCCACAAATCTTACAATTAATTGTTTTTTTAATATCACATTAGAAACATTGCGGGGACACATCATTAGCGTCATTTGATATGATTTCTGTTATACATTAATGAATTCACCCTTCTATTCAATATGAATACTAATTAAATTGAATTTTTACAAGTCGATTCTATTATTTACACCAATGATCCAGCTTTCTATGAGTCGTGAAGGGGAGGGACACAACTTTCATTACCATTGCAGAAGTAAGAAAGGAATAACAAAATTGAATTAAAGGATGACTGAAAGGCAGTGCTATCCGTTTAGGGTTACAGTTATATAAATGCACATAATTTCAGAAGTAAAGAAGTAATTTAACCAGACTGTTTTATTAAACACGTTAGTTTACATTCCGTTTGTCCAGTCGCCCGGAGGGCCTTGAGCTCAGCCAACAGTCCCTGACTGCAAGTACTTAAAAAATCAAAAACAACAGGTCCGAAAAATGACCTTTTTTAAAAATATTTTTTTCATGGTTTCCTATGGGTAACTCATCGAAGTAGAATTCCCTGGGCGAAAATTTTCTCTGTTTTGCTCTAGCTCAAACCGTTGAGGCGCACCCCTCATTTTGAGTCAGTCACTTAATATTTGTACAAAAGTAGAAATTTGTACTTTGTGAAATTATACGCTTTTTATAGGGAGTTTCGGTACATGACTCTCAGGAAAAAATTTGGTCGGCTTTCGTCACCTACATAGATAAGAAGCGATTATACCGAGTTTGGGCACGATCAGGAATTTACATTTGCCTAAGTCTCCTTGTAAGGAGATGTGCTAGATACTTCAAATTTTCAGGGTATCTCACGGTTCACTCCTAGAAAACGAAACGCGTACGGCAAATCTTGGCAACCAACCATAAGGGGCTGAAAGGGGGTGTCAAAGCAAAGCGAGTAGGTCAAAGAAGTAGGGCTCTTATTTGTACCCGGGTACCCGGAAAACTCGCTTACCCGGGCACCCGGGTAGGAACCGTGTCGACGGGTTTTCCCGGGTAGACGGGTTTTCGCGGGTACTCGGCGTATTACCCGGTTGCCTCGCGGCTATAGCTAGGCAATTTGACATACGAGCATGTCAAATTGGCTACTTGCAGGCGCGGTTCCACCGGGTTTACCCGGATACCCCAGGTGCCCGGGAAAACCCGTTGACCCGGTTTCTACCTGGGTTGCCCAGGTACCCATGAGTCGGGTTTTTGAGAGCCTTACAAAGAAGTTAGATTTTTTTTTATTGATCTAAGGGGTAATCCGTGAAAGTAGCACGGAGTATAGAGTCCCTGGAGGAACTGCTTCGGGCCTCCGGCCGGCCGCAGCGAGCTACCGCGCGGCTCAGCGGCTGGTGGTTGCCGCCCCACCCGCGCCGCAGCGCTGCGATCGCTACGGGAACAGGCTGACTCGTACTATGGTTACTCGTCCTTCCGACGATTCGTCCTCAACAATTAGTCCCATGATAACTCGTCCCTAGATTTTTTGTGTTTGGTTAGTTTGTCCTCAGTAATGGTCAGTGCCCAGACAACTTGTCAACTTTTTCTAACCCTTGGACGCGGCACCTATTGACAATTCTCTCATAAGAAAGTGTTCAACTGGCGTGCACATGCACGTGCTCAACACGATGTTGCAAACTTTTAGGTGTTTGACAGGATATCTGGATACTTTGAAGTGTTTAACAGTAAACTTGAACACTTCAACACCTCAAATACTAAGCCATGATGTGGATGAAGATGAAATATGTTCAAAGTGAAAGTCAAAGTATGTTCTCTCAATTTTACTCAACCCTTCTGTGTTTTGTAAGGTCTGAATGAGTAGTTTTAGGTAAATTATCTATGGTGTCACAGGTGTTATACTAAGAGAACATACTTTAACTTGGATGCATAGTGATAGGTGATGGAATGATTAACGATACAGGTTTATCAGTGAATTGTTAGTGTTTTATGACAAGAGATCCCAATATAGCAATGTCACTACACATCTACGTGATTGTGGTGTTGCACAAATCTGTAGATTCTTTTATAAACACTAGTACTATCATATGTCCCATACAGGGTAGAGCAGTACCCCTCCTAATTAATCAATATCAACAAATTTATAGGGATCTCTTGAAGAAAGCTTCTGTTCAATGAACAGGAGGTTTATACAGAAGCCTTCAAATCTATTACCTCTGAAGGGGGTTGAAAGAAGTGGAGTTTGGGGAGACCATGGTCCTGATAATATTTCACCTGCCCCTTCGAACCACCGGTGCAATTTGGAACGTAACAGTACGGCATTTCATCACCAAACACAAAACTGCAGTTGCAGGATAACAGAAAAGTCGAGAATAAATGAAAACCATAGATCTTCTTCAAAGTTTTTTAGAATTTGTGCCCGCGAAAGTTCAAAACTTGCAGGCGCGCCCAGGGGCCACCGCTGTGGTAATGTTCATCATGTTCATGTCGCCCCTGCGGGCCCTCTCTGTGATCGGATATTCGAAGTGATTACACGAATGGAAAGCTCAGACCTTCCTCTTTTATCGGCTCGCTTACTTCCACCCTCTAAAATGAATAGTTAAGGTGCTGGGAGGCGAGGAAGAGCCTCGCGTAGCGCTGGCCGGGCCGGTAGCCCCCGGTCGGGGTACTTCATGTCGCCCGGGCGGGGCCACATGTTATCGGATAATCATAATCACCTTACACCAATCGAAAGCCCTCTCCTTACTCTACAATTGAGCACTTTGTTTCAAATATTGTATTTTGCAAAGCAACGGAGTTACGGGCGTGGAAAGCCGAGCGCGCGCCCCGCCGCTGCGCTGCAGCATAGGCGGCCGGGAGCGAGGCGTCGCCGTAGCGATCGCAGCGCTGCGGCGCGGGTGGGGCGGCAACCACCAGCCGCTGAGCCGCGCGGTAGCTCGCGCGGCGAGCGTAGCCGTTCTGCTCGTGCGTGGGCTTACATCGTAATGTGTCACACCCAGCACGATGTTCACCCCGACGGGCTCCCCCTCCGAGAAGAGGCTGAAGTTTGCGCCTTCTGCCGTCTTGGAGGAGAGCAGCAGAAATGCAGCCAACACCAGCCGGGCCCAATTCTGTCTGTGCGGTGAGAGGGCCGGCGTACTCAAATGCCCCGCCGAGAACTCCGTCGCATCACAGAGGTACGCTGGCTACAAGACGCTTGCCAACCTGCTGCCCGAGTTTGAGGCTGAGGGGCTGCTACCAAATTCAATCAACCTCATGATTCTGATGCTGTAATCCCATCTGCATCCAGATAATTTACATGACAGTCAGTAAGAAAATAGACGTATTTCACTCACTTTCACTAGAAAAACAAAGGTGCTATCTAATACCTTTCTACAGGCGTTAGTAAAATAGTGCCTTTACAAAGGCATTTGTACACTAACACATTTAAAAGGTGTTACATAGCACCTCTGTTTTTCCAGTGTTAACACAGTGATTACTACACATTAAAAGCTCATGAGCATTTCTGTTCATACACTGTTCGCCAATACGGATGAAAAATGGGGTCCGAGGTAGTATTTCCCACGATTTCGAAATTTGTTCATACCGGCGTATTATAAAATGCGTAACCGCAGCACGTACATAGAACTCAGTAAACTATGAGCAAAAATGTTCACAAGCTTTTAGTGTGTACGATGCTGCAGTTCTCAGAAAAGACGCCAAAGCAGTAAGAAGAGACGCTGCACCGTGCACGCTGGACCCACCACATCAACCCATTCCATTAGACCAAGACCGAAAAGATCAATAAATAAAAGAAGCTTCACACATTATACTCTATAATAGCCACCCTTCTAGCGGGGTGAACTGCATGAGACAGCCTCGGAGCAGTACGGGCCCGGGGGTGCTGCAGCTAGCCCAGCGGCTGGGCCGGACTCGAGCGGGCCGGCGCGCCAAGCGCTGCGCGACTTGACTAAATGTTCAATAAATTAATTTCCAGAGGTCTGAGGTCCAAATGGGTACAATGAGCGTGTTCAGCACACCTCACTTGACAGTTTAGTACGAAAGAACTGCACTCTGGGTGCATGGGTTGGACGTTGAACGACTTTGAACACAACTGTGTTCAAAGCCCGGGAGTTTGGACTTTGCTGGCTTCTAGACGCCCTCACAGGCAACATTTTGACAATATCTCAACGCGAGAGTCTTCAGTACACTCTTCTGTACCGCTCCTCCAATTTTTGTTAATATACGATACCTCTAAGTCACCATTTTCGCGGAAAAACCGCGCGAACAGCGAAAAACGGCCGGCCGTGTGCCGCGTGTTGCCTACCCGGAGTCCCCGTAAGGCGCCGTGTTAATTTTAACCCCTTATAACTTTTTTTTCCTAAGGGAAATTTTTTTTGCCTCTGCGGGTCAAAACGTTTGTTTTGGTCCCAACTATCGATGTGCCGAGCAGTTTTGCATTAGGTCGATTTGCAGGGTCCTTTGACGTACAGCGGCCACCATTCCTCCAGGGACTCTATACTCCGTGAAAGTAGAGCCCTTTGGGCTAGAATTTTGTCCGTTTGGCTCTATCTCACCGTTTGGGCGCTTAAGGGTCTTTTTTGTCGAACATAAGCTTAAAATTGCTGTACGGAACATTTAGTTGTAGGAGAAGGCCTCTAGTTGGGACCCCCACCCCCACCCACCCTCCCTTAAAAAAGAAGTTTTTCTAAGCAGGAGGGTGGGTTATAGTCACGGTGTGTCACCGTTACATTACTTTCCCATGTCTAAGGGGCAAATTTTAATGACGACGGGCTTTAGCGAGCCGAAGGCCCGCTACATTATTTGATTATGTTCTTAAGAAGAGACACCCGCAAGACTTAGGATCCCAACATTTGCCAGCTAACTAGTGAGTCTTGTAATTTTCCCTTCAATTACGGTTCATACCTCAATTGAGGACCTTTACTCTCTTTCTTTGCCCCAACAAAAACTGGTTTCTCAAAATTCCTGAACCAACTGCAGTCACTGCCAACTTCCATCTTGTGGTCCTAGCACCTCCTACATCCGCACCTCTCCTCAACAATTGATGTAGAGATCTTTCCAGATTTATCATCTACCCTCACTGTTGCTGGAATGTGTAGTTATATGATCTGGAATCTGAACCTTGTAAAGGGACAGTCAATTTTTCAACAGCCATTGCATTTACCCCTCACTAGACAACACAGTTTTATTTTGAAAGGGCTGTTAGGATTCCAGCTTCAAAAGCAAAAACAATGTTGGGTCTACAATCATCTCGGTCTACTGAAAGTGGGAAGACAAATGCTTTCAGGAAACACATCTAGGGCTTGGAGCCCTTCCAAAACCAAGAAATGAGAGAAGGACTGGAAAAGGAACCCGCTGCGAGAAAAGCTTACACACCTGAAATAAAGAAAACACACGCTGAGTGGGATGTCATTGAGACAGGCACCCAGACCAGACGGTATACTTATGGATGTCAACGGATTTGTGAAGCTGTTATTGGAGGTCAAGTGTCCTGCAGTTTTGAAAGAAATGGACCCAGCTGATTTTGAAACTCTACCAATAGCGCAAGCAAGAAATTTCTGCCTCTTTAGAAATAAAACAAATGGGCAGGTAGAGGTACGGCGTTCTCATCACTGGTACGTTCAAGTGCAAATGTCTCTAGACATCTCACAGCTGACGGAAAAATCAAAAGAGATACAAAAAGAGATTTAAGTTTCAGAGAATTGAGAAAGATTGGGAAACTTACGACGCCTTTCAAGAGGTTAAACTCCCCGATTTCAGAGAATATTAGCGATTAAACTTTAAATCACGCGAAAAGTTAACAAATTTTTGTCAAATATATCTGGAAATTAAACCTAGAACACGATTTGGTCCTTAAACAAGCTCAAACAACAAAGAAGAAGCCGAAACACTGATCGGTTGTGAGACCGCGCTACGCTCCGCCACGCGGCGGCTATTTTGTTCTTCTTGTTCTTTTCTATGGGGCAAGGTCCTCATTCGTATAGCCTGAATAAACACCACGAGCCAACTATTTATACTTTACGCAAATTTTTCGCTTATATTAAATAAAATATGGACATTTCTAACAAGCCCACTTTCTATCAGTATGGAATGCCTGGAATCAGGTTGATTGTCAATTCTCTAATAGCCCAACTGAAAATTCAATCAAACAACAAAAAATCAATACAACAACCGGTACCGGGAACTATTTCCTATCTTTTGTGCGAAGAAGAACTGAGAGGCCTCTCCTTTCTTTTGTTCACTTGCCAGTTTAAGAATGAGTTAAAGATAAGGTTATCCCACGGTATTTTTTCCGAGCACAGGAATGGGTACGCTTATATCATTTTTCACATTACAAAACGACGCGTCCTAACAAAAATGTTCTATCTGCAGCGTGTGGATTACACAATGTTCTATCTGCAGAGTGCTGATTACACAATGTTCTATCTGCAGCGTGCGGATTACACAATGTTCTATCTGCAGAGTGCTGATTACACAATGTTCTATCTGCAGCGTGCGGATTACACAATGTTCTATCTGCAAAGTGCGGATTACACAATGTTCTATCTGCAGCGTGCGGATTACACAATGTTCTATCTGCAAAACGCGGGTTGCGGGACACCTCCAAAGGAATGCTTATTACTCCGTAACCGCTCGTTCTACTTCAGTTTTTGCAGTCAATAATTAAACATTGGACCTCTACGATTCTTACCGTGTGCTCAGATTGGCCTTAATGTCTTCCGGTTACTTGCGGACCACACAAAGGTTAAGGGCTGCGCCTAACCCCGTTTTGCAGATAGAACATTGTGTAATCCGCACTCTGCAGATAGAACATTGTGTAACCCGCACTCTGCAGATAGAACATTGCGTAATCCGCACGCTGCAGATAGAACATTGTTGTTAGGACGCGTCGAAAAGTAAATCACTAAACTGTGACCTGTAGAACTTTGCTTGCTAATGTAACTCGTTTTGTTTTTTGTGCACACAACACCAGAGCTCAGAGTTTTGCGTTAACCTTGTGTCAAAGTTGCGGGAGCTACCTCTATCACAAAAATGACGGCTACTTCTTTCACCATAGCTCAACATGTAATGGAACCCTTTACATGAAGTGCGTGAGGTATGAGAGGGGGTGTCGCTCCCGTGCTACAGCCACTCGGAATAGGTGTCTGGAAGAAACAGCCAAATCACCAGATCATGATCACGATCTGGATCAGGATTACCCTAGTGTCACGTAGATAGGTCTTGTCAGTCGCGTGGGAGACACCTAGAGCAATGTAATTACAGCCCAAGGCCAGGATTGAAGTGTTGAACAAATACTGTTCCAGGATTATTGGTGTGTTTCAGGTACACTGGTACACCTTTCTCCCTCAGCAAGTTCACATCAAGTTTAATTTGAATTTTAAAGGCATGTTACTCCGTGGTTAATCTCCTGAATGGATTTTACGCCTCCCCTACGAGCAGTACCAAAGTCCCCCCGGGGCTGTTGCTCCTGAGCAACAAACCAATAGGGGGGTTTCCTTTGCCGTCGCCAACTGATAGAATTCACTTAATCCAGGCGAGTGAAGGGTTGCAGAGCAGGCGTGCGTGTACACGCGTGCGTGTATGTGTGTGTGTGTACACGCACGCGCGTGTGCGTGCACGCGCACATGGATTTGGTACTACTTGTAGGGGAAGCGCGAGTCCGGAGGCACGATTTTTGTGTTCAGCCGCATGGTCTAGCATCGGCATCGGGTCGGTCCAACCTTTATGAGTAGGTCATGATAGTGGCTAATATGGCCGCGAGAAGCACCAAAGAAGTTTGTTGCTCTGGAGCAAAAAAATTATAGGTAGGGGGGGAAGTCAATTCGCGGACTGGTATGCCTGTATGGTCTTTGTTGCTTGAGGGCAACAGAGGTTCATACTAGTTCTTATGGGCGGAACTTAAACCCCTTCGTCAAATCATTAGTGATATGTGAGCGGCGTGAGAGACATTTATTGTAAATCTTCTATAGAATTTTTTACAGTGTTCAGTTAGAGAAGGTTCCGACGAACACGGGGGTAAATGCATTCACGTCACTGTATTTGTGTGAGAGTGTCATACGGACGGGATGTCATCACAGAAAAAGTACAACATTACATCCATTGCTTGTATTTGTAATGACCATCACATATTTAGCGACACTTAAGGTTTTATACTTTTGTTCAATGTGCATCACACAGTTTTGCAATAAATCCGGAATGGAATCATGAGATTGTTTTCCAAAAGTATAATACAAAATTTGTAATAAAGACTCATCACTCCCTCAGGAGTGACAAATAATGGGAATCACACAGGGCATTTTATCACAGGAAAATGTGTGAAAAGTATTACTCTTTGAAGGAACGTTTTGCCCTTATAGATTTAATGCATAGTAGAACATCCTATTGCGACCGACTCTTATGGTTTACATGGTCAAGCATCACCAGACTAATAAGGCGAATGCCTACGCGCACAATCCTAGGAAAGCCGAGTCTCTTTTCGTGCCCGAGGCACACTGCGTAGCCGGTTTGCCAGCCTTGTACATTGCCTGGCCCTCGTTGTTGCCTAGAGCCTTGTAGTGGCATACTACGAGGTGTGTGTCGATCTTGCTGCCTGACCCGGCTGTGTACATCGAGTAGCCACAGCCGATGCCGTACGTCTCACCCCAGCACATTTGAGTGTAATGACCTACGTCCTCGAAGGTAGAGTCAGCCCTGTAGAGCGAAGAAGGTGGTAAGAGCACACTACACGCTCCGAGGTTTTAGTGAAATTAAAGAACTTCTCTAGGGTTAACGAGGGAGTAATCACTACGTGAAAATGCGTACCCCTCAACTTTTCACTTTTCCACATTCATTCACTTTTCGTAATTTTCCCGTCACTTTTCCACCGATTTACAACGTTTATTTCATTTCTATGCCTATGTCCCCTCTATGTTATTCATTCTTGATTTGATCAACGCACGATTAGTCACTTTTGTCAACTTTTTATTTCAGTTTTCATCACTATCAGTCAACTTTTTGTCACTTTCACTTTAACTTTTATAGAAATGTGTACACCTACTGTCCTTAGTGATTACCCCCTCGGGTTAAGTAAATTTGATGATCTCGAAATGCTCATAAGTTATACTTCGGTTTAGTAGATGGTTAGCCCCATAAAAGCTGGGTCACTGAGTCGATTGGACACACTATTTCTAATATTTATTTACACCTTGTTGCCGTAATCGCGAAATTCAGCTAACCGAAGCTCGGAAGGGCCGACGAGCCGACTGGGTGTGAATAAATATTCAAAATAGTGTGTCCAATCGACTCAGCGGGTCGGAAAACGTTGTGGAAGGATTTTCCCCCGATAAAAAACTCGATAAAACACCGGAGAACAGAGAAACGCGCTCGCGGCCGCAGCGAAGCTTCTGTTTTGGTTACCCCCATTCATTAACAGACATGTTGCCAAAAAACAGCATCGATAAAAGTCTCGAAAACAAAGTTTCTGACCAAAACAGTTACTTTTGTTTGGCTCCGGGAACTTTGAACTTTAACTGTGCGTGCTATGTGCAGCGCACACATGAACTTGTGCAACCTTATTGCTTCTTAGATTGCTTGTTTTAGGAAAATTATACTTCTTTCAAGCACAATTTTCTCAAACCAAGCACAGTATTCTTAAATTTTGCATCAACATTGAGAAATTAAGAACAACCACTGAATAAACTTACACAAAAGGTTTGGTATTAAGACGACCATCACGCAGGTCAACCTCCTCGTACCACGCGTAGACTGTTGCATTCCAATCTGGACCAGTTTGTCCGACAGCAAATCCACCTGTCAGAAGATTCTCACCCGCCGGCGTTCCATCAACTGGAAAAAGCACACCAACCCAGTAGAAAAATCAGAGCGTACAAAAAGTGAGCGAACATGTTCGCATTCGAACGAATTTGAACAAACATCGAGATGTTCGCGTCCGTTTAAACACGAACACGAGGTGTGCGGATTCGAAATGTTCGAGTATACCCAGAAAAATAGTTTCTTCTTTCTAGTAAATTTTTCCTTGTTGCAAGTGCACGCTGACACAAGATCAAACATACCCTTGAAACAAGCTGATATTTTCTTTCGAATAAGAGAAGAATCTTATTCCAAACACAATTTTGCCTTGTTTCAATGGTGAATTTCATCTTGTGCCACGTGCATTTGAATCAAGAAACTATTTTTCTGAGTGTACTCGAACAGAAGTTCGTAGGCGAACAAATTTGAAGTGTGTTTACGAAAGACGACTCATATTTGGGTGTAATTAATTAAGGGGGCAATAGCAGGTTAATATATAAGTACAGTTTTAAACGTTAATGTAGCTAATGTGAACCAGCGTGGATAGTTATTAAGCAAAAAACATATTGTATTAATTGTTCGTGATCGGGTCGAATTTGAACATTACATTGTTCGGTTCGGTTCGTTTGGAGAAAATAAGGCTGTTCATGTTTGTTTCAAGATTTTTAGACCAAATTTCGAGAATTTCGAGTTCGTTTAACTTCGGTACAAGATAGACTGAAACGGACAAAACTTTCGCCCGTTTGGCTCTACTTTCACGAGTGACCGCTTCCTTAGAAGATCATAAAAAAAAAATCCTACTTTTTGGACCAACCCCTATTTCTTTGTTACCCCCTTTCACTCCCTTAGGGGTGGTTGCCAGGATTTGCACCAGGTGTTTCGTTTCCCCGTTTCCTCCCACCTCCCCTCGTCCCGCATAAGTCGACGCCAGCACCCCTGGCGGCTCTTCTGGAACCGAGGGGGTATTCACTTCAGTAATACCCTGTACACGATGACTGTAATACCCTGTAATACTCAGTAATACCCGGTAATACCTTGTAATACGCAGTAATACCTGGTAATACGCAGTAATACCCGGTAATACGCTGTAATACCCTGTAATACCCTGCAATAATGTGTACCACTGCTGAACCTCACTTAGCCAGAACGTTACAAAATCAGTTGTCCTACAAAACTGCAATAGATGATAAGACGGGACATATAGATTTCTTTCTGGGCGACCAATGGACATTAGCAAAATGAAGCCGAAACATCGATGAAAGTAGTAGTTGATACAAAACGTGTTTCGTTCAAAACCAATCAAGAATAATCACTGTCATTCAATTCTTGTGCTTTCATTTAGCTAAGCCTGGTTGACTCGAGTCGAAACAAATGTGACATCATGTGTTTACCAATGTGACAGTTTCAAAATGTAATCAATTCTGAAAGATGTTGCACTTTACGAAGATGACAGGTTTTCTGACACACACACACACACACACACGCACACACACACACACAAACACACACACATACACACAAAGAATTACCTAAAATAGCTGAATGTTTTTGCTAATTTTGCAATAGGTCAGAATATAAGCTCGATTAGCTAATTATAAGCAAAAAGAGCTAAGATATTAGCCTTTACAGCTACACTGTAAAAAGCTTGAAAAGAAATTCGAATCGTTGTAAAATGCTTTGCATTGAGATCCTTCGCATTGCAAACTAATTATTTGCACCTTACGAAGAAAATAGTTAATAACGCTGCGAAGAATTAGTTCCTAACCTTGCGAACCGTTTCTTCGCAACTTACGAATAAAATAGTTTGCAATGCAAACTTCCTTACAATGCTTTAAAATTCTTTGTAAGAATTTCGCAGTGTAGGCTCGCGGCTAGGTCGTTCTTTTCTACACCGGTGTTAAGGCTCAATTCTTATTTTGAAAACGTAACTGTGTAAGGGAGAGTGGGGCACCAGCTGTCAGGGGCACAAACTGTCAATGAGCTGGCAATAGCTAGTCACTCTCTAATGTTGTCAAGCTAAAAAGAAATATGAGCCAAAAACCTGGACGTGATCATTGATGATCTTTTAACTTAATAAATATAGGCAAGGCAAACTAATATTCTGAGCTAAGGTCAAATTACCGACTGCTTTAAATTATAAGCAATTATGTATGTATGTACGCTTTCGAAAAAACCTTTTTCAGATTATCAGTAATACTTGGTAATACCAGGTAATACGCTGTAATACTTGGTAATACCTGGTAATTCGCTGTAATACTTGGTAATACCTGGTAATACTCGGTAATACCTGGTAATACCCTGTAATACCCAGTAATACTCGGTAATACGCGTAATACCCGTAATACGGAGTAGTCTGTACACGAAAATCCGAAGTGAATACCCCCTCGTCTGGAACTGCGACCCTGCCACCATTCCGCGGTCGTCTTTTAGCCCCATGCTGAAGAGTTGGCACCGTATTAACTATATATCGTGCTAAAGGGTTTGGTGTGCATTGTGCACATTAAACATACTTGTGTTCGTGCAAGTGCTGTGCTCAAAAACGCACTGGTCGGCGACCCGCTGAGCATTTGTTGCCAGTTCGTTGTCCCAAGACTGAAATAGACACGACATACATTACTCAAAATTGGCAGCACACTCAAAACAAGAAATAAATACAAATCTACATCGTGGTTATTTGTGCCAAATTTCTAAGAAATGTCGAACGTGTGTCACTTAATTTTAACAACTAAAGGAGTCCACCGCACCAGTTTCCTCATATTGGACGCGGACGGCTGGGCGTGGCCGTTCTTGCCCCGCGTCTCCTTCCCAAGCGCCACCTTGTTCCGGTACTCGTTGTGCAAACGGACGATGAGCTGTTTGTCACTTGCCGACAGGTTGGGCCCCTTGTAGTTTTTGCATGCTTTGCCCGGGGTCTTTTCCTTGTACAGGCACCTGTGACGTACAACGGGACATCTTAACATGTAATTTTGCGACTAGTGGAGTACAGTAAGAGACTCCCCTTCTAATGGCAATGAAACATTTGGATAAGGCTGAAATGCAGGACAATGCGCCGAACAAGAAAGCGGAGGGAACTACGGGAACACTGTTCACCCGGGAAAACGGTTTCTTGGATCAAGTAAGAACAAAATGTTAAAAATTTGCTCTTGTTTTTCTTGTTGCAATACCACATGCACTTAAAACAAGAGCATTTTTCGTGTGGTGCAGGTGCACCCAAGATCATTGCCACTGAAGTCAAAAGTGTGGTTACTAGCCCCTTTTTTAGCCCGCTCTTTTGCTTAAAAGCTATATAAGCGGGCTTATGCCATCGCCCCTGTGTCTGTCCGTTTCCCAAGAAGGACGTGAGCTAGGGGTGTGGAATTTTCAGGGTATTATTGTTGTCACTTCTCGACAACGAAACGGTTGGTGCAAATCCTGGCAACCACCCCTGAGTGGGGAGAACAAAGAAATAGGGGCTGGTCCAAGAAGTAGGACAAAAATGTTTTTCTTGTCATATTATGGTCTCCTAAAGGGTTACTTGGCAAAGAAGAGTCCTTCGACCGTTTGGCTCTATCTCGCACCGTTTAGGCGGTAGAGGATGTTTTACTCACAAAACTGGCCCTAAAATAAATATATTAACTCTGGAAAATATTTGATGGTCTCCTATGGGGTAACTTGTGAAAGTGAAGGTTTTGGGCAAAAAAGTTTTCCGTTCGGCTCTATGTCACCGTTTAGGCGCTAGAGGGAGGTTTACTCACAAAAGTGGCCCAAAAATTAATATATTAATTTAAGAACATATTTGATGGTCTCCAAAGGGGAAAATCGTGAAAGAACCCTCTGGTCTAAAACGTCGTCCGTTTGGCTTCCACTTTCAAGAGGGGGTTTTTCTTACCAATATGGCCGAAACAGAAATACTTTTTTTTTTCAGGAGTACACTTTTGTCTGAGAAGTATGACGTCGGTTCAAAATTTTCCTCTAAGCAGAAGAGTGGGCTTATTTTATGGTGGCACATCATTAATAAAATGTGTACACTCCCAGGGTAAAATTTCCATGGTGCCCATAGGCATGAATGCATCCTTCCTATGGGAAAAGGCACTTTTCCCATGTACAGCCCCATCACCCCTCTTACATAAGAAGTCCCCATATCCAGCTCATGGGGATCACAACGTCCATGGGCAGGGACAACTTCCCATAGGTACCCTGCCCATAGGGATTCGAAATCAAAACCTTGTAAATTTGAAGAAAATTCCATGTAAAACAATTAAATTTGTTGAGAAAAACTGTTGTGGGAATTAGTAGTTATTATAGAAAGGAAGGGAAAGCTGTTTTCTTCCTTTCTAGCTGTCTCCAGAATTCAACTCTTCCCTGTGTCTAACAAATGCAGGTCTTTGTTCAACATGCTCTAGGTCATACTTGAATGCGCCGAGTATTAAATCCGATCAAATTTTAGGCTTGGTAAAGGTCCAATCTATCCTTTTGCGTCCGATTTACCACAGATTTTTACATAGTTTGACTTTTTTAGCCAAATTCCAAAATCCGTTACTCACTGCCCCACCCTTCCTCACGTTCATTTCGAAATTTGCAAAAATCCCAGGTCAACCATTACCGGCATTTTTCAATAGAAACTAGCAATTTTTTTTTACCGTCCCGGACTCATCCGTTGCGCTACAATGGTGCCCACCGAAAGGGACTGATCGCTCCAGCTGAAAGCGAGGATCGGCATGTTTCTGAAGAGTGTGTGCACCGGGAACAACGGCAAAATAAGCGTCTCTATGCTCTTAATTGGCTGAGCGATTAGCGAAGCCCATTACTCCACTGACCCGAAAAGTTTCATTCTGTTTGTGTGTGTGTTTGTTTGTCTGTCTGTCCGCACGATAACTCGAGAATGAATTGAGATAGCGATCTGGGAATTTTAGGGTCGTTTTGTATCATAAAAAGACAGATCGAGCTCGAAGATGAGCATTCTAGCTCAAAAATTGACTTTTAAAAAAATCAAAAACCACAGGTCGCAAAATGTATTTTTTCAAATATTTTTTTATGGGTTCCTATGGGGTAACTCGTCAAAGTAGAGGCCTATGGCCGAAAATTTCGTCCGTTTTGCTCTATCGTGTACCGTTTCTGCGCTATGGGGCATTTCTTGACAAAAATGAGGTAAAAATGATCAAATGGTCGATTAAATCGTTAAAAAGACTTCATTTCGAAAAAATTGTATGCACACTCCTATTACCCCGTCTCGGGTGTCAGCGCCGCAGGCCTAGCTATCTGTGCGCCAGGCGCGTCGCAGCGTAACAGTGTTTCGTGAGATATCGCGAAGCCTGTTACGCGAGACGTGGTCTGGCGTACATATAGCTAGTACATCTTAAATCCTAAATCGATGCGGCGTGTAGTTGGCTGAGCGATTAGCGAAGCCCATAACTCCACTGACCCGAAAAGTTTCATTCTGTTTGTTTGTTTGTTTGTCTGTCTGTCTGTCTGTCTGTCCGCACGATAACTCGAGAAGGAATTGAGATAGCGATCTGGGAATTTAAGGGTCGTTTTGTACTATTAAAAGACAGATCGAGTTCGAAAATGAGCATTGTAGCTCAAAAATTGGCTTTTAAAAAAATTAAAAACCACAGGTCGCAAAATGTTTTTTTATCAAATAATTTGTTTAGGTTCTTAGGGGGTAACTCGTCAAAGTAGAGCCCCCTGGGCAAAAATTTCGTCCGTTTGGCTCTATCTTGTACCGTTAAAGGTGCTAGGTGGCATTTCTTGACAAAAATGAGCCGAAAATGATCAAATGGTCGATTTAATCATTTAAAAGACCTTATTTCGAAAAATTGTATATACACTCCTATTACCCCGTCTTGGGTGTCAGCGCCGCAGGCCTAGCTATATGTGCGCCAGGCGCGTCGCAGCGTAACAGTGTTTCGTGAGATATCGCGAAGCCTGTTACGCGAGACGTGGTCTGGCGTACATATAGCTAGTGTAGTGACGATTCTTGCAAACCCTTACATTACAAAGGTCTTCCCCTCTGCCCCCTTAGCTAATACCCAAACATCAAGAGATAACTTTGGTGGTTTGAGAAGCAGTGGTCAAAGTACTCATGCTAATCAAAGCAACTGACGAAAGTCAAAACTTGGGCAAAATTAAATCTGCCACAGTGTCGCAACTGTAATTGCGACAAAACCCTGTCTAAAATAGTAGCGCAAATATACACATGTCACTTTTATTGACTAAAGATCCCATAATTTTACTTACGACATATTTTCTCTGCTCACTCAGCTCTCCCTTATTTGAATAAAGAAGATTTCATTGGTGCAAAAGATGCGCAGTAACTTAGAGAATTTATGACCCTATTATGTGTGGTAAGACCCCATTCCCATTGCGCAGTATACCGCGATATTTAAACAAATGTTTATTTGGATGCTACCAATGCCATGCCAAACGCTAACAAGGCGTGCCAAACAGTTTAAATATGAACTAGAAGCGTTCAGCGACCAATTCAGTAAGATCCTACCCAAACACTTATAAAGTGAGGCCTGCCAAAAATCGCCTTCAATTTTTTCGGAATTTTCGGCACATACCGAAGATTGTTTTTATACTAACAACGACCCAAGTCGGATGTTCTTATTACAAGAACATCTGTGTCAATGCGAATTTCCAAGTATAATTTCTGCCAAAGCGGCCAAGTGCGATGTCGCCTTGTTGTCGTTTGCGTTTTCAAGAAAAAAATCTTGTTTAAAAGTGAATGTTTTCTTTGAACAAGTTTGTTTTGGCGTTGAATCAAGTATAAGTCATGCAGGATTATTCTTCACTTAATCGGATGCAAATATGAGCTTGGTCATGTTGGCCATTTTAGGTACAAACTGATCATGTAGATAAAAAAAAAGAAAAAAAAATCTAAATTAAGAATCTATCTTGAAAGCAGATGATACAAATGTAAGAATATGTCTGTTTTCAAATTTACTCCCGGATTTAGCTGTCATTTGTTTCTGGTTTCTTGTTATTTGCAATTTCAGCGAACAAACGGCGATGAAAAGCGCGGGAACAGGGGCCGGCGTCGGATAGTATTGTTGTGCAGGAGGGGGACGGGGAGCCTAGTATTGTTAAGCAGGGTAAGGGTAGGGGCCTGAAGCGACACTCACTCAGGCACCCACCCGGACACGGTTCCGCCAGCGCTAAAGAAATTGTTTTCTGGTCTCCGCTTGATTCCCTTGCCGTTTCGAGAGTAAAAGCTAGCTGACACCTTAAATTTACTTATCTATTCTTTACGTTTAGTCCAAAGGTTTTTAAGGTATCATCTGCTAAAAACATTCCTGTTCCAAGAAACGATTTCAGGTGTGAAACATTTCTATGGCAGTTTTCGTATACATGTGTCTCCAACGCTTTTCACATGTACATGTACTGGAATTTTCCTTCATATCGGTATATCAATTTGCCTTTGCGTGGTAGTATTCTCCTGACAATACAGGTATGCTCTGAAAAAGGTTTCTTTTTTTCGGTCAGACGGAGGAAGAGACTAAGCTATCGCACAGCCATTAAACCACAAGTTCCCAACTATTCCGCTCTGAGGACCACATTTGTTTCCTGTCAGCATGTGCACAGAGCGACGTTTAAGCAACAACAAAATGGTTTCTTGTCATGCAGAGCGTAGCATACCTCGGGTTCTGCTTGCAGAGTTTACAGTAGTCACTGTCGGCAGCCAAACTTAGGGTGGCCAGGCTGGCCACTAGGACAAGGAGCACGGACCAGAGTGACATATTGAATCGACGCCATGCCGCCAACCATGGCCATTTTATAGTCCACGTTCTTGAACAAATGTTCTTTCCGGGGATTTTCTGTCTTTGACGCACTAGGCACGAGTATGGCAAAGGAGGCGTGACATTCTGATCGTCGTGCTACTGCTATCTTTAATTTGTTCGTGCAAGTTAACCTGGCCTTCGGCCCCCAAAGTGTCAAATTTTTCTTCTCAGGGTTTTATTTTGACGAGTGACCCGACTAGAGACCATCAAATATGTGAGAAAAAAAACATTAAAATGTTTTGGGGGCATTTTCCGTGTAAAAAAAACCCTCTGGCGTCTAAACGGTTAAAAATAGAGCTAAACGGACGAAAATTTGCTACTACTTAAACGACTTATTTAAAGAACAAAATTTTTCAAAATAAGTTTATCTTGCTTTTTGATTTTGATGTCTTTGACTGGTCAACTTTTGAGCTAAAGGACCTAAAATCAGTACAGTTCTTCCTTCCTTCTAGCTCAACCCGTTTTTGAGTTATCGTGCGTACAGACAGACAAAGAGACACGAGACTTTTCGATCATCACTAGATTAAAAGGCTCCGCTAATCGCTCAGACAAAAATGGCCACGTTCTAGTGAAAGTCGTATCAACACTTGCAAGGAGTTCACGACAAAAAACCATGATTCATTTTTTGAGGACAAAGGGAAAACTATGAGGAACTCCCATATTTGAGGAAAATACGAGGGAAACCATATATCCTGAGCGAAGCGAAGCTCTCCGGAACAGTGGACCGAGCTCTGTGGTGAACCTGGCAAAGTGTTGGTCGTGAGTCTGTCTGTGAGAAACAACCACACCCTCTTTTGCTGCAGAGAGTATCGTTGCCCGCGCGAAAGGATCTGCAGTTTGAATTACTTTATAACAAATAAAACTTACACGGGTCTAAAGTTAAAAAGTGCGAGTAAAGAAAGGACAGTGTACATTTATTGGCTGAGCGATTAGCGACGCCTATTACTCCAGTGATCAAAAAGTTTCGCGTCTGTCTGTGTGTGTGTTTGTCTGTCGTCACGATAACTCGAGAACGAATTGAGCTAACGACCTGGGATTTTCAGGGTCGTTTTGTATCATAAAAAGACAGATCAAGTTCGGAGAAGAGCAATGTTGCTCAAAAATTGCATTTAAAAAAAAATTAAAAACCATAGGTCCCACACATAATGTTTTTAAAAATATTTCTTTTACAGTTTCCTAAGGGGTACCTCATCATAGTAGAGCTCTTTGGACGAAAAAAAGAGAAAAAATGTACAGCCCTCCATTCTTAGTCGAAGTGAAGAGAAGTTGACAGGCCGAAGGCTCGCCGCATCTTCGTGTACATTTTTGCGCTTCCCGACTCGGGTGTCTGCGCCGCAGGCCTAGGTAGATGTATGCCAGGCGCGTCGCAGCGTAACAGTGTTCCGTGAGATATCACGAAGCCTGTTACGCGAGACGTGGTCTGGCGTACATATAGCTAGTTTAATTCAAAAACTCTTATATTGCACTGCTAACTGTGGTTACCGACTGCAAATATGCTTCTGTAGTTTCAAGCACACTATGACTACTGATCCTTTCGCGCGGGTAAAAGTGAATATGTATTGGGATGTACGAATTATGAGTGTGTTTTATCACTAAAGCAGGATATTGCGTTTGAAATATTTCGTAATTCGTTTTAATTAAAAGTTCAACAGTTGGCAGCAGTTCGGCGCCGTGGTGCGGTGTGGCCAGTCGCCTCTAGGTGGCGCTTGCGTAGAACTAGGGTTCAAGTAAAGTGCGAACGGCTTACCTCACGATTTTGATACCTTCGCAACAGTGATTCAAATAACAGATGGTCAAACCAAGTGCGGTATTTTTAGATTTAGAGTTGCGGAACTCGTCCTGCAAAGTTTCGCAGTGAGAAAGACCACGGAGTAACATATTTGGACGGAGCAACGGCTTCGGGGGTCCGGGATAGGCGGGCGTGTCACCCGGCCAGGGCTCCTGTCTCGGCTGCCGGCCGCTGCGCAGCGCTACTGTCGCTAGAAGAGAAGAATTTTTTTTTCTTCAATAAGCCAAATGATGAAAGTGCAATTTTAAATGTTTAACTAATCCACCACGCCTTTGCCTGGTTTTCAGGTCTGCTGTTTTTTCTGCCAACATTAGGAG
>NW_026267447.1:79218-87066 GCF_000697945.3 Frankliniella occidentalis
CGCGGCGAGCGTAGCCGTTCTGCTCGTGCGTGGGCTTACATCGTAATGTGTCACACCCAGCACGATGTTCACCCCGACGGGCTCCCCCTCCGAGAAGAGGCTGAAGTTTGCGCCTTCTGCCGTCTTGGAGGAGAGCAGCAGAAATGCAGCCAACACCAGCCGGGCCCAATTCTGTCTGTGCGGTGAGAGGGCCGGCGTACTCAAATGCCCCGCCGAGAACTCCGTCGCATCACAGAGGTACGCTGGCTACAAGACGCTTGCCAACCTGCTGCCCGAGTTTGAGGCTGAGGGGCTGCTACCAAATTCAATCAACCTCATGATTCTGATGCTGTAATCCCATCTGCATCCAGATAATTTACATGACAGTCAGTAAGAAAATAGACATATTTCACTCACTTTCACTAGAAAAACAAAGGTGCTATCTAATACCTTTCTACAGGCGTTAGTAAAATAGTGCCTTTACAAAGGCATTTGTACACTAACACATTTAAAAGGTGTTACATAGCACCTCTGTTTTTCCAGTGTTAACACAGTGATTACTACACATTAAAAGCTCATGAGCATTTCTGTTCATACACTGTTCGCCAATACGGATGAAAAATGGGGTCCGAGGTAGTATTTCCCACGATTTCGAAATTTGTTCATACCGGCGTATTATAAAATGCGTAACCGCAGCACGTACATAGAACTCAGTAAACTATGAGCAAAAATGTTCACAAGCTTTTAGTGTGTACGATGCTGCAGTTCTCAGAAAAGACGCCAAAGCAGTAAGAAGAGACGCTGCACCGTGCACGCTGGACCCACCACATCAACCCATTCCATTAGACCAAGACCGAAAAGATCAATAAATAAAAGAAGCTTCACACATTATACTCTATAATAGCCACCCCTCTAGCGGGGTGAACTGCATGAGACAGCCTCGGAGCAGTACGGGCCCGGGGGTGCTGCAGCTAGCCCAGCGGCTGGGCCGGACTCGAGCGGGCCGGCGCGCCAAGCGCTGCGCGACTTGACTAAATGTTCAATAAATTAATTTCCAGAGGTCTGAGGTCCAAATGGGTACAATGAGCGTGTTCAGCACACCTCACTTGACAGTTTAGTACGAAAGAACTGCACTCTGGGTGCATGGGTTGGACGTTGAACGACTTTGAACACAACTGTGTTCAAAGCCCGGGAATTTGGACTTTGCTGGCTTCTAGACGCCCTCACAGGCAACATTTTGACAATATCTCAACGCGAGAGTCTTCAGTACACTCTTCTGTACCGCTCCTCCAATTTTTGTTAATATACGATACCTCTAAGTCACCATTTTCGCGGAAAAACCGCGCGAACAGCGAAAAACGGCCGGCCGTGTGCCGCGTGTTGCCTACCCGGAGTCCCCGTAAGGCGCCGTGTTAATTTTAACCCCTTATAACTTTTTTTTCCTAAGGGAAATTTTTTTTGCCTCTGCGGGTCAAAACGTTTGTTTTGGTCCCAACTATCGATGTGCCGAGCAGTTTTGCATTAGGTCGATTTGCAGGGTCCTTTGACGTACAGCGGCCACCATTCCTCCAGGGACTCTATACTCCGTGAAAGTAGAGCCCTTTGGGCTAGAATTTTGTCCGTTTGGCTCTATCTCACCGTTTGGGCGCTTGAGGGTCTTTTTTGTCGAAAATAAGCTAAAAATTGCTGTACGGAACATTTAGTTGTAGGAGAAGGCCTCTAGTTGGGACCCCCACCCCCACCCACCCTCCCTTAAAAAAGAAGTTTTTCTAAGCAGGAGGGTGGGTTATAGTCACGGTGTGTCACCGTTACATTACTTTCCCATGTCTAAGGGGCAAATTTTAATGACGACGGGCTTTAGCGAGCCGAAGGCCCGCTACATTATTTGATTATGTTCTTAAGAAGAGACACCCGCAAGACTTAGGATCCCAACATTTGCAAGCTAACTAGTGAGTCTTGTAATTTTCCCTTCAATTACGGTTCATACCTCAATTGAGGACCTTTACTCTCTTTCTTTGCCCCAACAAAAACTGGTTTCTCAAAATTCCTGAACCAACTGCAGTCACTGCCAACTTCCATCTTGTGGTCCTAGCACCTCCTACATCCGCACCTCTCCTCAACAATTGATGTAGAGATCTTTCCAGATTTATCATCTACCCTCACTGTTGCTGGAATGTGTAGTTATATGATCTGGAATCTGAACCTTGTAAAGGGACAGTCAATTTTTCAACAGCCATTGCATTTACCCCTCACTAGACAACACAGTTTTATTTTGAAAGGGCTGTTAGGATTCTAGCTTTAAAAGCAAAAACAATGTTGGGTCTACAATCATCTCGGTCTACTGAAAGTGGGAAGACAAATGCTTTCAGGAAACACATCTAGGGCTTGGAGCCCTTCCAAAACCAAGAAATGAGAGAAGGACTGGAAAAGGAACCTGCTGCGAGAAAAGCTTACACACCTGAAATAAAGAAAACACACGCTGAGTGGGATGTCATTGAGACAGGCACCCAGACCAGACGGTATACTTATGGATGTCAACGGATTTGTGAAGCTGTTATTGGAGGTCAAGTGTCCTGCAGTTTTGAAAGAAATGGACCCAGCTGATTTTGAAACTCTACCAATAGCGCAAGCAAGAAATTTCTGTCTCTTTAGAAATAAAACAAATGGGCAGGTAGAGGTACGGCGTTCTCATCACTGGTACGTTCAAGTGCAAATGTCTCTAGACATCTCACAGCTGACGGAAAAATCAAAAGAGATACAAAAAGAGATTTAAGTTTCAGAGAATTGAGAAAGATTGGGAAACTTACGATGCCTTTCAAGAGGTTAAACTCCCCGATTTCAGAGAATATTAGCGATTAAACTTTAAATCACGCGAAAAGTTAACAAATTTTTGTCAAATATATCTGGAAATTAAACCTAGAACACGATTTGGTCCTTAAACAAGCTCAAACAACAAAGAAGAAGCCGAAACACTGATCGGTTGTGAGACCGCGCTACGCTCCGCCACGCGGCGGCTATTTTGTTCTTCTTGTTCTTTTCTATGGGGCAAGGTGCTCATTCGTATAGCCTGAATAAACACCACGAGCCAACTATTTATACTTTACGCAAATTTTTCGCTTATATTAAATAAAATATGGACATTTCTAACAAGCCCACTTTCTATCAGTATGGAATGCCTGGAATCAGGTTGATTGTCAATTCTCTAATAGCCCAACTGAAAATTCAATCAAACAACAAAAAATCAATACAACAACCGGTACCGGGAACTATTTCCTATCTTTTGTGCGAAGAAGAACTGAGAGGCCTCTCCTTTCTTTTGTTCACTTGCCAGTTTAAGAATGAGTTAAAGATAAGGTTATCCCACGGTATTTTTTCCGAGCACAGGAATGGGTACGCTTATATCATTTTTCACATTACAAAACGACGCGTCCTAACAAAAATGTTCTATCTGCAGCGTGTGGATTACACAATGTTCTATCTGCAGAGTGCTGATTACACAATGTTCTATCTGCAGCGTGCGGATTACACAATGTTCTATCTGCAGAGTGCTGATTACACAATGTTCTATCTGCAGCGTGCGGATTACACAATGTTCTATCTGCAAAGTGCGGATTACACAATGTTCTATCTGCAGCGTGCGGATTACACAATGTTCTATCTGCAAAACGCGGGTTGCGGGACACCTCCAAAGGAATGCTTATTACTCCGTAACCGCTCGTTCTACTTCAGTTTTTGCAGTCAATAATTAAACATTGGACCTCTACGATTCTTACCGTGTGCTCAGATTGGCCTTAATGTCTTCCGGTTACTTGCGGACCACACAAAGGTGAAGGGCTGCGCCTAACCCCGTTTTGCAGATAGAACATTGTGTAATCCGCACTCTGCAGATAGAACATTGTGTAATCCGCACTCTGCAGATAGAACATTGTGTAATCCGCACTCTGCAGATAGAACATTGCGTAATCCGCACGCTGCAGATAGAACATTGTTGTTAGGACGCGTCGAAAAGTAAATCACTAAACTGTGACCTGTAGAACTTTGCTTGCTAATGTAACTCGTTTTGTTTTTTGTGCACACAACACCAGAGCTCAGAGTTTTGCGTTAACCTTGTGTCAAAGTTGCGGGAGCTACCTCTATCACAAAAATGACGGCTACTTCTTTCACCATAGCTCAACATGTAATGGAACCCTTTACATGAAGTGCGTGAGGTATGAGAGGGGGTGTCGCTCCCGTGCTACAGCCACTCGGAATAGGTGTCTGGAAGAAACAGCCAAATCACCAGATCATGATCACGATCTGGATCAGGATTACCCTAGTGTCACGTAGATAGGTCTTGTCAGTCGCGTGGGAGACACCTAGAGCAATGTAATTACAGCCCAAGGCCAGGATTGAAGTGTTGAACAAATACTGTTCCAGGATTATTGGTGTGTTTCAGGTACACTGGTACACCTTTCTCCCTCAGCAAGTTCACATCAAGTTTAATTTGAATTTTAAAGGCATGTTACTCCGTGGTTAATCTCCTGAATGGATTTTACGCCTCCCCTACGAGCAGTACCAAAGTCCCCCCGGGGCTGTTGCTCCTGAGCAACAAACCAATAGGGGGGTTTCCTTTGCCGTCGCCAACTGATAGAATTCACTTAATCCAGGCGAGTGAAGGGTTGCAGAGCAGGCGTGCGTGTACACGCGTGCGTGTATGTGTGTGTGTGTACACGCACGCGCGTGTGCGTGCACGCGCACATGGATTTGGTACTACTTGTAGGGGAAGCGCGAGTCCAGAGGCACGATTTTTGTGTTCAGCCGCATGGTCTAGCATCGGCATCGGGTCGGTCCAACCTTTATGAGTAGGTCATGATAGTGGCTAATATGGCCGCGAGAAGCACCAAAGAAGTTTGTTGCTCTGGAGCAAAAAAAATATAGGGAGGGGGGGAAGTCAATTCGCGGACTGGTATGCCTGTATGGTCTTTGTTGCTTGAGGGCAACAGAGGTTCATACTAGTTCTTATGGGCGGAACTTAAACCCCTTCGTCAAATCATTAGTGATATGTGAGCGGCGTGAGAGACATTTATTGTAAATCTTCTATAGAATTTTTTACAGTGTTCAGTTAGAGAAGGTTCCGACGAACACGGGGGTAAATGCATTCACGTCACTGTATTTGTGTGAGAGTGTCATACGGACGGGATGTCATCACAGAAAAAGTACAACATTACATCCATTGCTTGTATTTGTAATGACCATCACATATTTGAGCGACACTTAAGGTTTTATACTTTTGTTCAATGTGCATCACACAGTTTTGCAATAAATCCGGAATGGAATCATGAGATTGTTTTCCAAAAGTATAATACAAAATTTGTAATAAAGACTCATCACTCCCTCAGGAGTGACAAATAATGGGAATCACACAGGGCATTTTATCACAGGAAAATGTGTGAAAAGTATTACTCTTTGAAGGAACGTTTTGCCCTTATAGATTTAATGCATGGTAGAACATCCTATTGCGACCGACTCTTATGGTTTACATGGTCAAGCATCACCAGACTAATAAGGCGAATGCCTACGCGCACAATCCTAGGAAAGCCGAGTCTCTTTTCGTGCCCGAGGCACACTGCGTAGCCGGTTTGCCAGCCTTGTACATTGCCTGGCCCTCGTTGTTGCCTAGAGCCTTGTAGTGGCATACTACGAGGTGTGTGTCGATCTTGCTGCCTGACCCGGCTGTGTACATCGAGTAGCCACAGCCGATGCCGTACGTCTCACCCCAGCACATTTGAGTGTAATGACCTACGTCCTCGAAGGTGGAGTCAGCCCTGTAGAGCGAAGAAGGTGGTAAGAGCACACTACACGCTCCGAGGTTTTAGTGAAATTAAAGAACTTCTCTAGGGTTAACGAGGGAGTAATCACTACGTGAAAATGCGTACCCCTCAACTTTTCACTTTTCCACATTCATTCACTTTTCATAATTTTCCCGTCACTTTTCCACCGATTTAAAACGTTTATTTCATTTCCATGCCTATATCCCCTCTATGTTATTCATTCTTGATTTGATCAACGCACGATTAGTCACTTTAGTCAACTTTTTATTTCACTTTTCATCACTATCAGTCAACTTTTTGTCACTTTCACTTTAACTTTTATAGAAATGTGTACACCTACTGTCCGTAGTGATTACCCCCTCGGGTTAAGTAAATTTGATGATCTCGAAGTGCTCATAAGTTATACTTCGGTTTAGTAGATGGTTAGCCCCATAAAAGCTGGGTCACTGAGTCGATTGGACACACTATTTCTAATATTTATTTACACCTTGTTGCCGTAATCGCGAAATTCAGCTAACCGAAGCTCGGAAGGGCCGACGAGCCGACTGGGTGTGAATAAATATTAAAAATAGTGTGTCCAATCGACTCAGCGGGTCGGAAAACGTTGTGGAAGGATTTTCCCCCGATAAAAAACTCGATAAAACACCGGAGAACAGAGAAACGCGCTCGCGGCCGCAGCGAAGCTTCTGTTTTGGTTACCCCCATTCATTAACAGACATGTTGCCAAAAAACAGCATCGATAAAAGTCTCGAAAACAAAGTTTCTGACCAAAACAGTTACTTTTGTTTGGCTCCGGGAACTTTGAACTTTAACTGTGCGTGCTATGTGCAGCGCACACATGAACTTGTGCAACCTTATTGCTTCTTAGATTGCTTGTTTTAGGAAAATTATACTTCTTTCAAGCACAATTTTCTCAAACCAAGCACAGTATTCTTAAATTTTGCATCAACATTGAGAAATTAAGAACAACCACTGAATAAACTTACACAAAAGGTTTGGTATTAAGACGACCATCACGCAGGTCAACCTCCTCGTACCACGCGTAGACTGTTGCATTCCAATCTGGACCAGTTTGTCCGACAGCAAATCCACCTGTCAGAAGATTCTCACCCGCCGGCGTTCCATCAACTGGAAAAAGCACACCAACCCAGTAGAAAAATCAGAGCGTACAAAAAGTGAGCGAACATGTTCGCATTCGAACGAATTTGAACAAACATCGAGATGTTCGCGTCCGTTTAAACACGAACACGACGTGTGCGGATTCGAAATGTTCGAGTATACCCAGAAAAATAGTTTCTTCTTTCTAGTAAATTTTTCCTTGTTGCAAGTGCACGCTGACACAAGATCATACCCTTGAAACAAGCTGATATTTTCTTTCGAATAAGAGAAGAATCTTATTAAACACAATTTTGCCTTGTTTCAATGGTGAATTTCATCTTGTGCCACGTGCATTTGAATCAAGAAACTATTTTTCTGGGTGTACTCGAACAGAAGTTCGTAGGCGAACAAATTTGAAGTGTGTTTAAGAAAGACGACTCATATTTGGGTGTAATTAATTAAGGGGGCAATGGCAGGTTAACATAAAACTACAATTTTAAACGTTAATGTAGCTAATGTAAACCAGCGTGGACAGTTATTTTGACTTGTAAGCAAAAAACATATTGTATTAATTGTTCGTGATCGGGTCGAATTTGAACATTACATTGTTCGGTTCGGTTCGTTCGGAGAAAAATAAGGCTGTCCATGTTTGTTTAAAGATTTTAGACCAAATTTCGAGAATTTCGAGTTCGTTCAACTTCGGTACAAGATAGACTGAAACGGACAAAATTTTCTCCCGTTTGGCTCTACTTTCACGAGTTACCCCTTAGGAGATCATAAAAAAAAATCCTTTTTTTTGGACCAACCCCTATTTCTTTGTTACCCCTTTCACCCCCTTAGGGGTGGTTGCCAGGATTTGCACCATGCGTTTCGTTTCCCCGTCCCCTCCCACCTCCCCTCGTCCCGCATATGTCGACGCCAGCACCCCTGGCGGCTCTTCTGGAACTGCGACCCTGCCACC